>NW_026061466.1:300000-477319 GCF_024217435.2 Syngnathus scovelli | reverse complement strand
AGCAATAAAATTAAAAATGCACCTAAAACCTAAACCAAAAGTTGCAGGTGGTTATTTCTTCATGCGCAGCAGTCAACACGGCACTCTCTAGCTGCCAAGAGCACATTTTACTATGCGCACCCAACCAGAGTGACGGGAGGAGCACATTTCAGAAAACGTGCTCAGCTCGTCGAGAAAATGCGATTTAAGCAATAAAATTAAAAATGCACCCAAAACCTAAACCAAACGTTGCAGATGGTCATTTCTTCATGTGCAGTGGTCAACGCGGCACTCTCTAGCTGCCAAGAGCACTTTTTACAATGGACACCCAACCAGAGTGACGGGAGGAGCGCATTTCAGAAAACGTGCTCAGCTCGTCGAGAAAATGCGATTTAAGCAATAAAATTAAAAATTCACCTAAAAACCTAAACCAAACGTTGCAGGTGGTTATTTCTTCATGCGCATTGGTCAACGCGGCACTCTCTAGCTGCCAAGAGCACTTTTTACTATGTGCACCCAACCAGAGTGACGTGAGGAGCACATTTCAGAAAACGTGCTCAGCTCGTCGAGAAAATGCGATTTAAGCAATAAAATTAAAAATGCACCTAAAACCTAAACCAAACGTTGCAGGTGGTTATTTCTTCATGCGCAGCAGTCAACGCGGCACTCTCTAGCTGCCAAGAGCACTTTTTACTATGCGCACCCAACCAGAGTGACGGGAGGAGCACATTTCAGAAAACGTGCTCAGCTCGTCGAGAAAATGCGATTTAAGCAATAAAATTAAAAATGCACCCAAAACATTAAACCAAACGTTGCAGGTGGTTATTTCTTCATGCGCAGTGGTCAACGCGGCACTCTCTAGCTGCCAAGAGCATTTTTTACTATGCGCACCCAACCAGAGTGACGGGAGGAGCACATTTCAGAAAACGTGCTCAGCTCGTCGAGAAAATGCGATTTAAGCAATAAAATTAAAAATGCACCTAAAACCTAAACCAAACGTTGCAGGTGGTTATTTCTTCATGCGCAGTGGTCAACGCGGCACTCTCTAGCTGCCAAGAGCACTTTTTACTATGCGCACCCAACCAGAGTGACGGGAGGAGCACATTTCAGAAAACGTGCTCAGCTCGTTGAGAAAATGCGATTTAAGCAATAAAATTAAAAATGCACCTAAAACCTAAACCAAACGTTGCAGGTGGTTATTTCTTCGTGCGCAGCAGTCAACGCGGCACTCTCTAGCTGCCAAGAGCACTTTTTACTATGCGCACCCAACCAGAGTGACGGGAGGAGCACATTTCAGAAAACGTGCTCAGCTCGTCGAGTAAATGCAATTTAAGCAATAAAATTAAAAATGCACCCAAAACCTAAACCAAACGTTGCAGGTGGTTATTTCTTCATGCGCAGTGGTCAACGCGGCACTCTCTAGCTGCCAAGAGCACTTTTTACTATGCGCACCCAACCAGACTGACGGGAGGAGCACATTTCAGAAAACGTGCTCAGCTCGTCCAGAAAACGCGATTTAAGCAAAAAAATTAAAAATGCACCTAAAACCTAAACCAAACGTTGCAGATGGTCATTTCTTCATGCGCAGTGGTCAACGCGGCACTCTCTAGCTGCCAAGAGCACTTTTTACTATGCACACCCAACCAGAGTGACGGGAGGAGCACATTTCAGAAAACGTGCTCAGCTCGTCCAGACAATGCGATTTAAGCAATAAAATTAAAAATGCACCCAAAACCTAAACCAAACGTTGCAGGTGGTTATTTCTTCATGCGCAGTGGTCAACGCGGCACTCTCTAGCTGCCAAGAGCACTTTTTACTATGCGCACCCAACCAGAGTGACGGGAGGAGCACATTTCAGAAAACGTGCTCAGCTCGTCGAGAAAATGCGATTTAAGCAATAAAATTAAAAATGCACCTAAAACCTAAACCAAACGTTGCAGGTGGTTATTTCTTCGTGCGCAGCAGTCAACGCGGCACTCTCTAGCTGCCAAGAGCACTTTTTACTATGCGCACACAACCAGAGTGACGGGAGGAGCACATTTCAGAAAACGTGCTCAGCTCGTCGAGTAAATGCAATTTAAGCAATAAAAATTAAAAATGCACCCAAAACCTAAACCAAACGTTGCAGGTAGTTATTTCTTCATGCGCAGTGGTCAACGCGGCATTCTCTAGCTGCCAAGAGCACTTTTTACTATGCGCACCCAACCAGAGTGACGGGAGGAGCACATTCCAGAAAACGTGCTCAGCTCGTCGAGAAAATGCGATTTAAGCAATAAAATTAAAAATGCACCCAAAACCTAAACCAAACGTTGCAGATGGTTATTTCTTCATGCGCAGTGGTCAACGAGGCACTCTCTAGCTGCCAAGAGCACTTTTTACTATGCGCACCCAACCAGAGTACGGGAGGAGCACATTCCAGAAAACGTGCTCAGCTCGTCGAGAAAATGCGATTTAAGCAATAAAATTAAAAATGCACCCAAAACCTAAACCAAACGTTGCAGATGGTCATTTCTTCATGCGTAGTGGTCAACGCGGCACTCTCTAGCTGCCAAGAGCACTTTTTACTATGCGCACCCAACCAGAGTGACGGGAGGAGCACATTTCAGAAAACGTGCTCAGCTCGTCGAGAAAATGCGATTTAAGCAATAAAATTAAAAATGCACCCAAAACCTAAACCAAACGTTGCAGGTGGTTATTTCTTCATGCGCAGTGGTCAACGCGGCACTCTCTAGCTGCCAAGAGCACTTTTTACTATGCGCACCCAACCAGAGTACGGGAGGAGCACATTTCAGAAAACGTGCTCAGCTCGTCGAGAAAATGCGATTTAAGCAATAAAATTAAAAATACACCCAAAACCTAAACCAAACGTTGCAGATGGTTATTTCTTCATGCGCAGTGGTCAACGCGGCACTCTCTAGCTGCCAAGAGCACTTTTTACTATGCACACCCAACCAGAGTGACGGGAAGAGCGCATTTTAGAAAACGTGCTCAGCTCGACGAGAAAATGCGATTTAAGCAATAAAATTAAAAATGCACCCAAAACCTAAACCAAACGTTGCAGGTGGTTATTTCTTCATGCGCAGTGGTCAACGCGGCACTCTCTAGCTGCCAAGAGCACTTTTTACTATGCGCACCCAACCAGAGTGACGGGAGGAGCACATTTCAGAAAACGTGCTCAGCTCGTCGAGAAAATGCGATTTAAGCAATAAAATTAAAAATGCACCCAAAACCTAAACCAAACGTTGCAGATGGTCATTTCTTCATGCGCAGTGGTCAACGCGGCACTCTCTAGCTGCCAAGAGCACTTTTTACTATGCGCACCCAACCAGAGTGACGGGAGGAGCACATTTCAGAAAACGTGCTCAGCTCGTCGAGAAAATGCGATTTAAGCAATAAAATTAAAAATGCACCTAAAACCTAAACCAAACGTTGCAGGTGGTTATTTCTTCATGCGCAGTGGTCAACGCGGCACTCTCTAGCTGCCAAGAGCACTTTTTACTATGCGCACCCAATCAAAGTGACGGGAGGAGCACATTTCAGAAACCATGCTCAGCTCGTCGAGAAAATGCGATTTAAGAAATAAAATTAAAAATGCACCCAAAACCTAAACCAAACGTTGCAGGTGGTTATTTCTTCATGCGCAGTGGTCAACGCGGCACTCTCTAGCTGCCAAGAGCACTTTTTACTATGCGCACCCAACCAGAGTGACGGGAGGAGCACATTTCAGAAAACGTGCTCAGCTCGTCCAGAAAATGCGATTTAAGCAATAAAATTAAAAATGCACCTAAAACCTAAACCAAACGTTGCAGATGGTTATTTCTTCATGCGCAGTGGTCAACGCGGCACTCTCTAGCTGCCAAGAGCACTTTTTACTATGCGCACCCAACCAGAGTGACGGGAGGAGCACATTTCAGAAAACGTGCTCAGCTCGTCGAGAAAATGCGATTTAAGCAATAAAATTAAAAATGCACCCAAAACCTAAACCAAACGTTGCAGATGGTCATTTCTTCATGTGCAGTGGTCAACGCGGCACTCTCTAGCTGCCAAGAGCACTTTTTACTATGCACACCCAACCAGAGTGACGGGAGGAGCGCATTTCAGAAAACGTGCTCAGCTCGACGAGAAAATGCGATTTAAGCAATAAAATTAAAAATGCACCCAAAACCTAAACCAAACGTTGCAGGTGGTTATTTCTTCATGCGCAGTGGTCAACGCGGCACTCTCTAGCTGCCAAGAGCACTTTTTACGATGCGCACCCAACCAGAGTGACGGGAGGAGCACATTTCAGAAAACGTGCTCAGCTCGTCCAGAAAATGCGATTTAAGCAATAAATTTAAAAATGCACCTAAAACCTAAACCAAACGTTGCAGATGGTCATTTCTTCATGCGCAGTGGTCAACGCGGCACTCTCTAGCTGCCAAGAGCACTTTTTACTATGCACACCCAACCAGAGTGACGGGAGGAGCGCATTTTAGAAAACGTGCTCAGCTCGACGAGAAAATGCGATTTAAGCAATAAAATTAAAAATGCACCCAAAACCTAAACCAAACGTTGCAGGTGGTTATTTCTTCATGCGCAGTTGTCAACGCGGCACTCTCTAGCTGCCAAGAGCACTTTTTACTATGCGCACCCTACCAGAGTGACGGGAGGAGCACATTTCAGAAAACGTGCTCAGCTCGTCGAGAAAATGCGATTTAAGCAATAAAATTAAAAATGCACCTAAAACCTAAACCAAACGTTGCAGGTGGTTATTTCTTCATGCGCAGCTGTCAACGCGGAACTCTCTAGCTGCCGAGAGCACTTTTTACTATGCGCACCCAACCAGAGTGACGGGAGGAGCACATTTCAGAAAACCTGCTCAGCTCGTCGAGAAAATGCGATTTAAGCAATAAAATTAAAAATGCACCTAAAACCTAAACCAAACGTTGCAGGTGGTTATTTCTTCATGCGCAGCAGTCAACGCGGCACTCTCTAGCTGCCAAGAGCACTTTTTACTATGCACACCCAACCAGAGTGACGGGAGGAGCACATTTTAGAAAACGTGCTCAGCTCGTCGAGAAAATGCAATTTAAGCAATAAAATTAAAAATGCACCTAAAACCTAAACCAAACGTTGCAGGTGGTTATTTCTTCATGCGCAGTGGTCAACGCGGCACTCTCTAGCTGCCAAGAGCACTTTTTACTATGCGCACCCAACCAGAGTGACGGGAGGAGCACATTTCAGAAAACGTGCTCAGCTCGTCCAGAAAATGCGATTTAAGCAATAAAATTAAAAATGCACCCAAAACCTAAACCAAACGTTGCAGGTGGTTATTTCTTCATGCGCAGTGGTCAACGCGGCACTCTCTAGCTGCCAAGAGCACTTTTTACTATGCGCACCCAACCAGAGTGACGGGAGGAGCACATTTCAGAAAACGTGCTCAGCTCGTCGAGAAAATGCAATTTAAGCAATCAAATTAAAAATGCACCTAAAACCTAAACCAAACGTTGCAAATGGTCATTTCTTCATGCGCAGTGGTCAACGCGGCACTCTCTAGTTGCCAAGAGTACTTTTTACTATGCGCACCCAACCAGAGTGACGGGAGGAGCACATTTCAGAAAACGTGCTCAGCTCGTCGAGAAAATGCGATTTAAGCAATAAAATTAAAAATGCACCTAAAACCTAAACCAAACGTTGCAGATGGTCATTTCTCCATGCGCAGTGGTCAACGCGGCACTCTCTACCTGCCAAGAGCACTTTTTACTATGCGCACCCAACCAGAGTGACGGGAGGAGCACATTTCAGAAAACGTGCTCAGCTTGTCCAGAAAATGCGATTTAAGCAATAAAATTAAAAATGCACCCAAAACCTAAACCAAACGTTGCAGGTGGTTATTTCTTCATGCGCAGTGGTCAACGCGGCACTCTCTAGCTGCCAAGAGCACTTTTTACTATGCGCACCCAACCAGAGTGACGGGAGGAGCACATTTCAGAAAACGTGCTCAGCTCGTCGAGAAAATGCGATTTAAGCAATAAAATTAAAAATGCACCTAAAACCTAAACCAAACGTTGCAGGAGGTTATTTCTTCATGCGCAGTGGTCAACGCGGCACTCTCTAGCTGCCAAGAGCACTTTTTACTATGCGCACCCAACAAGAGTGACGGGAGGAGCACATTTCAGAAAACGTGCTCAGCTCGTCGAGAAAATGCGATTTAAGCAATAAAATTAAAAATGCACCTAAAACCTAAACCAAACTTGCAGGTGGTTATTTCTTCATGCGCAGTGGTCAACACGGCACTCTCTAGCTGCCAAGAGGACTTTTAACTATGCGCACCCAACCAGAGTGACGGGAGGAGCACATTTCAGAAAACGTGCTCAGCTCGTCGAGAAAATGCGATTTAAGCAATAAAATTAAAAATGCACCTAAAACCTAAACCAAACGTTGCAGGTGGTTATTTCTTCATGCGCAGTGGTCAACGCGGCACTCTCTAGCTGCCAAGAGCACTTTTTACTATGCGCACCCAACCAGAATGACGGGAGGAGCACATTTCAGAAAACGTGCTCAGCTCGTCGAGAAAATGCGATTTAAGCAATAAAATTAAAAATGCACCCAAAACCTAAAACAAACGTTGCAGATTTTCATTTCTTCATGCGCAGTGGTCAACGCGGCACTCTCTAGCTGCCAAGAGCACTTTTTACTATGCGCACCCAACCAGAGTGACGGGAGGAGCACATTTCAGAAAACGTGCTCAGCTCGACAAGAAAATGCGATTTAAGCAATAAAATTAAAAATGCACCCAAAACCTAAACCAAACGTTGCAGGCGGTTATTTCTTCATGCGCAGTGGTCAACGCGGCACTCTCTAGCTGCCAAGAGCACTTTTTACTATGCGCACCCAACCAGAGTGACGGGAGGAGCACATTTCAGAAAACGTGCTCAGCTCGTCAAGAAAATGCGATTTAAGCAATAAAATTAAAAATGCACCTAAAACCTAAACCAAACGTTGCAGGTGGTTATTTCTTCATGTGCAGTGGTCAACGCGGCACTCTCTAGCTGCCAAGAGCACTTTTTACTATGCGCACCCACCCAGAGTGACGGGAGGAGCACATTTCAGAAAACGTGCTCAGCTCGTCGAGAAAATGCGATTTAAGCAATAAAATTAAAAATGCACCTAAAATCTATACCAAACGTTGCAGGTGGTTATTTCTTCATATGCAGTGGTCAACGCGGCACTCTCTAGCTGCCAAGAGCACTTTTTACTATGCGCACCCAACCAGAGTGACGGGAGGAGCACATTCCAGAAAACGTGCTCAGCTCGTCGAGAAAAATGCGATTTAAGCAATAAAATTAAAAATGCACCTAAAACCTAAACCAAACGTTGCAGGTGGTTATTTCTTCGTGCGCAGCAGTCAACGCGGCACTCTCTAGCTGCCAAGAGCACTTTTTACTATGCGCACCCAACCAGAGTGACGGGAGGAGCACATTTCAGAAAACGTGCTCAGCTCGTCGAGTAAATGCGATTTAAGCAATAAAATTAAAAATGCACCCAAAACCTAAACCAAACGTTGCAGGTGGTTATTTCTTCATGCGCAGTGGTGAACGCGGCACTCTCTAGCTGCCAAGAGCACTTTTTACTATGCGCACCCAACCAGAGTGACGGGAGGAGCACATTTCAGAAAACGTGCTCAGCTCGTCGAGAAAATGCGATTTAAGCAATAAAATTAAAAATGCACCTAAAACCTAAACCAAACGCTGCAGATGGTCATTTCTTCATGCGCAGTGGTCAACGCGGCACTCTCTAGCTGCCAAGAGCACTTTTTACTATACACACCCAACCAGAGTGACGGGAGGAGCACATTCCAGAAAACGTGCTCAGCTCGTCGGGAAAATGCGATTTAAGCAATAACATTAAAAATGCACCCAAAACCTAAACCAAACGTTGCAGATGGTCATTTCTTCATGTGCAGTGGTCAACGCGGCACTCTCTCGCTGCTGCAAGAGCACTTTTTACTATGCACACCCAACCAGAGTGACGGGAGGAGCACATTCCAGAAAACGTGCTCAGCTCGTCGAGAAAATGCGATTTAAGCAATAAAATTAAAAATGCACCCAAAACCTAAACCAAACGTTGCAGATGGTCATTTCTTCATGCGCAGTGGTCAACGCAGCACTCTCTAGCTGCCAAGAGCACTTTTTACTATGCGCACCCAACCAGAGTGACGGGAGGAGCACATTTCAGAAAACGTGCTCAGCTCGTCGAGAAAATGCGATTTAAGCAATAAAATTAAAAATGCACCCAAAACCTAAACCAAACGTTGCAGGTGGTTATTTCTTCGTGCGCAGCAGTCAACGCAGCACTCTCTAGCTGCCAAGAGCATTTTTTACTATGCGCACCCAACCAGAGTGACGGGAGGAGCACATTTCAGAAAACGTGCTCAGCTCGTCGAGAAAATGCGATTTAAGCAATAAAATTAAAAATGCACCTAAAACCTAAACCAAACGTTGCAGGTGGTTATTTCTTCATGCGCAGTGGTCAACGCGGCACTCTCTAGCTGCCAAGAGCACTTTTTACTATGCGCACCCAACCAGAGTGACGGGAGGAGCACATTTCAGAAAACGTGCTCAGCTCGTCGAGAAAATGCGATTTAAGCAATAAAATTAAAAATGCACCTAAAACCTAAACCAAACGTTGCAGGTGGTTATTTCTTCGTGCGCAGCAGTCAACGCGGCACTCTCTAGCTGCCAAGAGCACTTTTTACTATGCGCACCCAACCAGAGTGACGGGAGGAGCACATTTCAGAAAACGTGCTCAGCTCGTCGAGTAAATGCAATTTAAGCAATAAAAATTAAAAATGCACCCAAAACCTAAACCAAACGTTGCAGGTGGTTATTTCTTCATGCGCAGTGGTCAACGCGGCACTCTCTAGCTGCCAAGAGCACTTTTTACTATGCGCACCCAACCAGAGTGACGGGAGGAGCACATTTCAGAAAACGTGCTCAGCTCGTCCAGAAAATGCGATTTAAGCAATAAAATTAAAAATGCACCTAAAACCTAAACCAAACGTTGCAGATGGTCATTTCTTCATGCGCAGTGGTCAACGCGGCACTCTCTAGCTGCCAAGAGCACTTTTTACTATGCGCACCCAACCAGAGTGACGGGAGGAGCACATTTCAGAAAACGTGCTCAGCTCGTCGAGTAAATGCAATTTAAGCAATACAATTAAAAATGCACCCAAAACCTAAACCAAACGTTGCAGGTGGTTATTTCTTCATGCGCAGTGGTCAACGCGGCACTCTCTAGCTGCCAAGAGCACTTTTTACTATGCGCACCCAACCAGAGTGACGGGAGGAGCACATTTAAGAAAACGTGCTCAGCTCGTCCAGAAAATGCGATTTAAGCAATAAAATTAAAAATGCACCTAAAACCTAAACCAAACGTTGCAGATGGTTATTTCTTCATGCGCAGTGGTCAACGCGGCACTCTCTAGCTGCCAAGAGCACTTTTTACTATGCGCACCCAACCAGAGTGACGGGAGGAGCACATTCCAGAAAACGTGCTCAGCTCGTCGAGAAAATGCGATTTAAGCAATAAAATTAAAAATGCACCCAAAACCTAAACCAAACGTTGCAGATGGTCATTTCTTCATGCGCAGTGGTCAACGCGGCACTCTCTAGCTGCCAAGAGCACTTTTTACTATGCGCACCCAACCAGAGTGACGGGAGGAGCACATTTCAGAAAACGTGCTCAGCTCGTCGAGAAAATGCGATTTAAGCAATAAAATTAAAAATGCACCCAAAACCTAAACCAAACGTTGCAGGTGGTTATTTCTTCATGCGCAGTGGTCAACGCGGCACTCTCTAGCTGCCAAGAGCACTTTTTACTATGCACACCCAACCAGAGTGACGGGAAGAGCGCATTTTAGAAAACGTGCTCAGCTCGACGAAAAAATGCGATTTAAGCAATAAAATTAAAAATGCACCCAAAACCTAAACCAAACGTTGCAGGTGGTTATTTCTTCATGCGCAGTGGTCAACGCGGCACTCTCTAGCTGCCAAGAGCACTTTTTACTATGCGCACCCAACCAGAGTGACGGGAGGAGCACATTTCAGAAAACGTGCTCAGCTCGTCGAGAAAATGCGATTTAAGCAATAAAATTTAAAATGCACCTAAAACCTAAACCAAACGTTGCAGGTGGTTATTTCTTCATGCGCAGTGGTCAACGCGGCACTCTCTAGCTGCCAAGAGCACTTTTTACTATGCGCACCCAACCAGAGTGACGGGAGGAGCACATTCCAGAAAACGTGCTCAGCTCGTTGAGAAAATGCGATTTAAGCAATAAAATTAAAAATGCACCCAAAACCTAAACCAAACGTTGCAGATGGTCATTTCTTCATGTGCAGTGGTGAACGCGGCACTCTCTAGCTGCCAAGAGCACTTTTTACTATGCGCACCCAACCAGAGTGACGGGAGGAGCACATTTCAGAAAACGTGCTCAGCTCGTCGAGAAAATGCGATTTAAGCAATAAAATTAAAAATGCACCTAAAAACCTAAACCAAACGTTGCAGGTGGTTATTTCTTCATGCACATTGGTTAACGCGGCACTCTCTAGCTGCCAAGAGCACTTTTTACTATGTGCACCCAACCAGAGTGACGGGAGGAGCACATTTCAGAAAACGTGCTCAGCTCGTCGAGAAAATGCGATTTAAGCAATAAAATTAAAAATGCACCCAAAACATTAAACCAAACGTTGCAGGTTGTTATTTCTTCATGCGCAGTGGTCAACGCGGCACTCTCTAGCTGCCAAGAGCATTTTTTACTATGCGCACCCAACCAGAGTGACGGGAGGAGCACATTTCAGAAAACGTGCTCAGCTCGTCGAGAAAATGCGATTTAAGCAATAAAATTAAAAATGCACCTAAAACCTAATCCAAACGTTGCAGGTGGTTATTTCTTCATATGTAGCAGTCAACGCGGCACTCTCTAGCTGCCAAGAGCACTTTTTACTATGCGCACCCAACCAGAGTGACGGGAGGAGCACATTTCAGAAAACGTGCTCAGCTCGTCGAGAAAATGCGATTTAAGCAATAAAATTAAAAATGCACCTAAAAACCTAAACCAAACGTTGCAGGTGGTTATTTCTTCATGCGCATTGGTCAACGCGGCACTCTCTAGCTGCCAAGAGCACTTTTTACTATGTGCACCCAACCAGAGTGACGTGAGGAGCACATTTCAGAAAACGTGCTCAACTCGTCGAGAAAATGCGATTTAAGCAATAAAATTAAAAATACACCCAAAACCGAAACCAAACGTTGCAGATGGTCATTTCTTCATGCGCAGTGGTCAACGCGGCACTCTCTAGCTGCCAAGAGCACTTTTTACTATGCATACCCAACCAGAGTGACGGGAGGAGCACAGTTCAGAAAACGTGCTCAGCTCGTCGAGAAAATGCGATTTAAGCAATAAAATTAAAAATGCACCCAAAACATTAAACCAAACGTTGCAGGTGGTTATTTCTTCATGCGCAGTGGTCAACGCGGCACTCTCTAGCTACCAAGAGCATTTTTTACTATGCGCACCCAACCAGAGTGACGGGAGGAGCACATTTCAGAAAACGTGCTCAGCTCGACGAGAAAATGCGATTTAAGCAATAAAATTAAAAATGCACCCAAAACCTAAACTAAACGTTGCAGGTGGTTATTTCTTCATGCGCAGTGGTCAACGCGGCACTCTCTAGCTGCCAAGACCACTTTTTACGATGCACACCCAACCAGAGAGACGGGAGGAGCGCATTTCAGAAAACGTGCTCAGCTCGACGAGAAAATGCGATTTAAGCAATAAAATTAAAAATGCACCCAAAACCTAAACCAAACGTTGCAGGTGGTTATTTCTTTATGCGCAGTGGTCAACGCGGCACTCTCTAGCTGCCAAGAGCATTTTTTACTATGCGCACCCAACCAGAGTGACGGGAGGAGCACATTTCAGAAAACGTGCTCAGCTCGTCGAGAAAATGCGATTTAAGCAATAAAATTAAAAATGCACCTCAAACCTAAACCAAACGTTGCAGGTGGTTATTTCTTCATATGCAGCAGTCAACGCGGCACTCTCTAGCTGCCAAGAGCACTTTTTACTATGCGCACCCAACCAGAGTGACGGGAGGAGCACATTTCAGAAAACGTGCTCAGCTCGTCGAGAAAATGCGATTTAAGCAATAACATTAAAAATGCACCTAAAACCTAAACCAAACGTTGCAGGTGGTTATTTCTTGATGCGCAGTGGTCAACGCGGCACTCTCTCGCTGCCAAGAGAACTTTTTACTATGCGCACCCAACCAGAGTGACGGGAGGAGCACATTCCAGAAAACGTGCTCAGCTCGTCGAGAAAATGCGATTTAAGCAATAAAATTAAAAATGCACCTAAAACCTAAACCAAACGTTGCAGGTGGTTATTTCTTCGTGCGCAGCAGTCAACGCGGCACTCTCTAGCTGCCAAGAGCACTTTTTACTATGAGCACCCAACCAGAGTGACGGGAGGAGCACATTTCAGAAAACGTGCTCAGCTCGTCGAGTAAATGCAATGTAAGCAATAAAATTAAAAATGCACCCAAAACCTAAACCAAACGTTGCAGGTGGTTATTTCTTCATGCGCAGTGGTCAACGCGGCACTCTCTAGCTGCCAAGAGCACTTTTTACTATGCGCACCCAACCAGACTGACGGGAGGAGCACATTTCAGAAAACGTGCTCAGCTCGTCCAGAAAACGCGATTTAAGCAAAAAAATTAAAAATGCACCTAAAACCTAAACCAAACGTTGCAGATGGTCATTTCTTCATGCGCAGTGGTCAACGCGGCACTCTCTAGCTGCCAAGAGCACTTTTTACTATGCACACCCAACCAGAGTGACGGGAGGAGCACATTTCAGAAAACGTGCTCAGCTCGTCCAGACAATGCGATTTAAGCAATAAAATTAAAAATGCACCCAAAACCTAAACCAAACGTTGCAGGTGGTTATTTCTTCGTGCGCAGTGGTCAACGCGGCATTCTCTAGCTGCCAAGAGCACTTTTTACTATGCGCACCCAACCAGAGTGACGGGAGGAGCACATTCCAGAAAACGTGCTCAGCTCGTCGAGAAAATGCGATTTAGGCAATAAAATTAAAAATGCACCCAAAACCTAAACCAAACGTTGCAGATGGTTATTTCTTCATGCGCAGTGGTCAACAAGGCACTCTCTAGCTGCCAAGAGCACTTTTTACTATGCGCACCCACCCAGAGTGACGGGAGGAGCACATTTCAGAAAACGTGCTCAGCTCGTCGAGAAAATGCGATTTAAGCAATAAAATTAAAAATGCACCCAAAACCTAAACCAAACGTTGCAGGTGGTTATTTCTTCAAATGCAGTGGTCAACGCGGCACTCTCTAGCTGCCAAGAGCACTTTTTACTATGCGCACCCAACCAGAGTGACGGGAGGAGCACATTCCAGAAAACGTGCTCAGCTCGTCGAGAAAATGCGATTTAAGCAATAAAATTAAAAATGCACCCAAAACCTAAACCAAACGGTCCAGATGGTCATTTCTTCATGCGCAGTGGTCAACGCGGCACTCTCTAGCTGCCAAGAGCACTTTTTACTATGCGCACCCAACCAGAGTGACGGGAGGAGCACATTTCAGAAAACGTGCTCAGCTCGTCGAGAAAATGCGATTTAAGCAATAAAATTAAAAATGCACCCAAAACCTAAACCAAACGTTGCAGGTGGTTATTTCTTCATGCGCAGTGGTCAACGCGGCACTCTCTAGCTGCCAAGAGCACTTTTTACTATGCGCACCCAACCAGAGTGACGGGAGGAGCACATTTCAGAAAACGTGCTCAGCTCGTCGAGAAAATGCGATTTAAGCAATAAAATTAAAAATGCACCTAAAACCTAAACCAAACGTTGCAGGTGGTTATTTCTTCATATGTAGCAGTCAACGCGGCACTCTCTAGCTGCCAAGAGCACTTTTTACTATGCGCACCCAACCAGAGTGACGGGAGGAGCACATTTCAGAAAACGTGCTCAGCTCGTCGAGAAAATGCGATTTAAGCAATAAAATTAAAAATGCACCTAAAACCTAAACCAAACGTTGCAGGTGGTTATTTCTTCATGCGCAGTGGTCAACGCGGCACTCTCTAGCTGCCAAGAGCACTTTTTACTATGCGCACCCAACCAGAATGACGGGAGGAGCACATTTCAGAAAACGTGCTCAGCTCGTCGAGAAAATGCGATTTAAGCAATAAAATTAAAAATGCACCCAAAACCTAAAACAAACGTTGCAGATTTTCATTTCTTCATGCGCAGTGGTCAACGCAGCACTCTCTAGCTGCCAAGAGCACTTTTTACTATGCGCACCCAACCAGAGTGACGGGAGGAGCACATTTCAGAAAACGTGCTCAGCTCGACAAGAAAATGCGATTTAAGCAATAAAATTAAAAATGCACCCAAAACCTAAACCAAACGTTGCAGGCGGTTATTTCTTCATGCGCAGTGGTCAACGCGGCACTCTCTAGCTGCCAAGAGCACTTTTTACTATGCGCACCCAACCAGAGTGACGGGAGGAGCACATTTCAGAAAACGTGCTCAGCTCGTCAAGAAAATGCGATTTAAGCAATAAAATTAAAAATGCACCTAAAACCTAAACCAAACGTTGCAGGTGGTTATTTCTTCATGCGCAGCAGTCAACGCGGCACTCTCTAGCTGCCAAGAGCACTTTTTACTATGCGCACCCAACCAGAGTGAAGGGAGGAGCACATTTCAGAAAACGTGCTCAGCTCGTCGAGAAAATGCGATTTAAGCAATAAAATTAAAAATGCACCCAAAACCTAAACTAAACGTTGCAGGTGGTTATTTCTTCATGCGCAGTGGTCAACGCGGCACTCTCTAGCTGCCAAGAGCACTTTTTACTATGCGCACCCTACCAGAGTGACGGGAGGAGCACATTTCAGAAAACGTGCTCAGCTCGTCGAGAAAATGCGATTTAAGCATTAAAATTAAAAATGCACCTAAAACCTAAACCAAACGTTGCAGGTGGTTATTTCTTCATGCGCAGCAGTCAACGCGGCACTCTCTAGCTGCCGAGAGCACTTTTTACTATGCGCACCCAACCAGAGTGACGGGAGGAGCACATTTCAGAAAACGTGCTCAGCTCGTCGAGAAAATGCAATTTAAGCAATAAAATTAACAATGCACCTAAAACCTAAACCAAACGTTGCAAATGGTCATTTCTTCATGCGCAGTGGTCAACGCGGCACTCTCTAGTTGCCAAGAGCACTTTTTACTATGCGCACCCAACCAGAGTGACGGGAGGAGCACATTTCAGAAAACGTGCTCAGCTCGTCGAGAAAATGCGATTTAAGCAATAAAATTAAAAATGCACCTAAAACCTAAACCAAACGTTGCAGATGGTCATTTCTTCATGCGCAGTGGTCAACGCGGCACTCTCTAGCTGTCAAGAGCACTGTTTACTATGCACACCCAACCAGAGTGACGGGAGGAGCGCATTTCAGAAAACGTGCTCAGCTCGTCGAGAAAATGCGATTTAAGCAATAAAATTAAAAATGCACCCAAAACCTAAACCAAACGTTGCAGGTGGTTATTTCTTCATGCGCAGTGGTCAACGCGGCACTCTCTAGCTACCAAGAGCACTTTTTACTATGCGCACCCAACCAGAGTGACGGGAGGAGCACATTTCAGAAAACGTGCTCAGCTCGTCGAGAAAATGCGATTTAAGCAATAAAATTAAAAATGCACCCAAAACCTAAACCAAACGTTGCAGGTGGTTATTTCTTCATATGCAGCAGTCAACGCGGCACTCTCTAGCTGCAAAGAGCACTTTTTACTATGCGCACCCAACCAGAGCGACGGGAGGAGCACATTTCAGAAAACGTGCTCAGCTCGTCGAGAAAAATGCGATTTAAGCAATAAAATAAAAAATGCACCTAAAACCTAAACCAAACGTTGCAGGTGGTTATTTCTTCGTGCGCAGCAGTCAACGCGGCACTCTCTAGCTGCCAAGAGCACTTTTTACTATGCGCACCCAACCAGAGTGACGGGAGGAGCACATTTCAGAAAACGTGCTCAGCTCGTCGAGTAAATGCGATTTAAGCAATAAAATTAAAAATGCACCCAAAACCTAAACCAAACGTTGCAGGTGGTTATTTCTTCATGCGCAGTGGTGAACGCGGCACTCTCTAGCTGCCAAGAGCACTTTTTACTATGCGCACCCAACCAGAGTGACGGGAGGAGCACATTTCAGAAAACGTGCTCAGCTCGTCGAGAAAATGCGATTTAAGCAATAAAATTAAAAATGCACCTAAAACCTAAACCAAACGCTGCAGATGGTCATTTCTTCATGCGCAGTGGTCAACGCGGCACTCTCTAGCTGCCAAGAGCACTTTTTACTATACACACCCAACCAGAGTGACGGGAGGAGCACATTCCAGAAAACGTGCTCAGCTCGTCGGGAAAATGCGATTTAAGCAATAACATTAAAAATGCACCCAAAACCTAAACCAAACGTTGCAGATGGTCATTTCTTCATGTGCAGTGGTCAACGCGGCACTCTCTCGCTGCCAAGAGCACTTTTTACTATGCACACCCAACCAGAGTGACGGGAGGAGCACATTCCAGAAAACGTGCTCAGCTCGTCGAGAAAATGCGATTTAAGCAATAAAATTAAAAATGCACCCAAAACCTAAACCAAACGTTGCAGATGGTCATTTCTTCATGCGCAGTGGTCAACGCAGCACTCTCTAGCTGCCAAGAGCACTTTTTACTATGCGCACCCAACCAGAGTGACGGGAGGAGCACATTTCAGAAAACGTGCTCAGCTCGTCGAGAAAATGCGATTTAAGCAATAAAATTAAAAATGCACCCAAAACCTAAACCAAACGTTGCAGGTGGTTATTTCTTCGTGCGCAGCAGTCAACGCAGCACTCTCTAGCTGCCAAGAGCATTTTTTACTATGCGCACCCAACCAGAGTGACGGGAGGAGCACATTTCAGAAAACGTGCTCAGCTCGTCCAGACAATGCGATTTGAGCAATAAAATTAAAAATGCACCCAAAACCTAAACCAAACGTTGCAGGTGGTTATTTCTTCATGCGCAGTGGTCAACGCGGCACTCTCTAGCTGCCAAGAGCACTTTTTACTATGCGCACCCAACCAGAGTGACGGGAGGAGCACATTTCAGAAAACGTGCTCAGCTCGTCGAGAAAATGCGATTTAAGCAATAAAATTAAAAATGCACCTAAAACCTAAACCAAACGTTGCAGGTGGTTATTTCTTCGTGCGCAGCAGTCAACGCGGCACTCTCTAGCTGCCAAGAGCACTTTTTACTATGCGCACCCAACCAGAGTGACGGGAGGAGCACATTTCAGAAAACGTGCTCAGGTCGTCGAGTAAATGCAATTTAAGCAATAAAAATTAAAAATGCACCCAAAACCTAAACCAAACGTTGCAGGTGGTTATTTCTTCATGCGCAGTGGTCAACGCGGCACTCTCTAGCTGCCAAGAGCACTTTTTACTATGCGCACCCAACCAGAGTGACGGGAGGAGCACATTTCAGAAAACGTGCTCAGCTCGTCCAGAAAATGCGATTTAAGCAATACAATTAAAAATGCACCTAAAACCTAAACCAAACGTTGCAGATGGTCATTTCTTCATGCGCAGTGGTCAACGCGGCACTCTCTAGCTGCCAAGAGCACTTTTTACTATGCGCACCCAACCAGAGTGACGGGAGGAGCACATTTCAGAAAACGTGCTCAGCTCGTCGAGTAAATGCAATTTAAGCAATACAATTAAAAATGCACCCAAAACCTAAACCAAACGTTGCTGGTGGTTATTTCTTCATGCGCAGTGGTCAACGCGGCACTCTCTAGCTGCCAAGAGCACTTTTTACTATGCGCACCCAACCAGAGTGACGGGAGGAGCACATTTAAGAAAACGTGCTCAGCTCGTCCAGAAAATGCGATTTAAGCAATAAAATTAAAAATGCACCTAAAACCTAAACCAAACGTTGCAGATGGTTATTTCTTCATGCGCAGTGGTCAACGCGGCACTCTCTAGCTGCCAAGAGCACTTTTTACTATGTGCACCCAACCAGAGTGACGGGAGGAGCACATTTCAGAAAACGTGCTCAGCTCGTCGAGAAAATGCGATTTAAGCAATACAATTAAAATTGCATCTAAAACCTAAACCAAAGGTTGCAGGTAGTTATTTCTTCATGCGCAGTGGTCAACGCGGCATTCTCTAGCTGCCAAGAGCACTTTTTACTATGCGCACCCAACCAGAGTGACGGGAGGAGCACATTCCAGAAAACGTGCTCAGCTCGTCGAGAAAATGCGATTTAAGCAATAAAATTAAAAATGCACCCAAAACCTAAACCAAACGTTGCAGATGGTTATTTCTTCATGCGCAGTGGTCAACGAGGCACTCTCTAGCTGCCAAGAGCACTTTTTACTATGTGCACCCAACCAGAGTGACGGGAGGAGCACATTTCAGAAAACGTGCTCAGCTCGTCGAGAAAATGCGATTTAAGCAATACAATTAAAATTGCATCTAAAACCTAAACCAAACGGTGCAGGTAGTTATTTCTTCATGCGCAGTGGTCAACGCGGCATTCTCTAGCTGCCAAGAGCACTTTTTACTATGCGCACCCAACCAGAGTGACGGGAGGAGCACATTCCAGAAAACGTGCTCAGCTCGTCGAGAAAATGCGATTTAAGCAATAAAATTAAAAATGCACCTAAAACCTAAACCAAACGTTGCAGATGGTCATTTCTTCATGCGCAGTGGTCAACGCGGCACTCTCTAGCTGCCAAGAGCACTGTTTACTATGCACACCCAACCAGAGTGACGGGAGGAGCGCATTTCAGAAAACGTGCTCAGCTCGTCGAGAAAATGCGATTTAAGCAATAAAATTAAAAATGCACCCAAAACCTAAACCAAACGTTGCAGGTGGTTATTTCTTCAAATGCAGTGGTCAACGCGGCACTCTCTAGCTGCCAAGAGCACTTTTTACTATGCGCACCCAACCAGAGTGACGGGAGGAGCACATTCCAGAAAACGTGCTCAGCTCGTCGAGAAAATGCGATTTAAGCAATAAAATTAAAAATGCACCCAAAACCTAAACCAAACGTTGCAGATGGTCATTTCTTCATGCGCAGTGGTCAACGCGGCACTCTCTAGCTGCCAAGAGCACTTTTTACTATGCGCACCCAACCAGAGTGACGGGAGGAGCACATTTCAGAAAACGTGCTCAGCTCGTCGAGAAAATGCGATTTAAGCAATAAAATTAAAAATGCACCCAAAACCTAAACCAAACGTTGCAGGTGGTTATTTCTTCATGCGCAGTGGTCAACGCGGCACTCTCTAGCTGCCAAGAGCACTTTTTACTATGCGCACCCAACCAGAGTACGGGAGGAGCACATTTCAGAAAACGTGCTCAGCTCGTCGAGAAAATGCGATTTAAGCAATAAAATTAAAAATGCACCTAAAACCTAAACCAAACGTTGCAGGTGGTTATTTCTTCATGCGCAGTGGTCAACGCGGCACTCTCTAGCTGCCAAGAGCACTTTTTACTATGCGCACCCACCCAGAGTGACGGGAGGAGCACATTTCAGAAAACGTGCTCAGATCGTCGAGAAAATGCGATTTAAGCAATAAAATTAAAAATGCACCTAAAACCTAAACCAAACGTTGCAGGTGGTTATTTCTTCGTGCGCAGCAGTCAACGCGGCACTCTCTAGCTGCGAAGAGCACTTTTTACTATGCGCACCCAACCAGAGTGACGGGAGGAGCACATTTCAGAAAACGTGCTCAGCTCGTCGAGTAAATGCAATTTAAGCAATAAAATTAAAAATGCACCCAAAACCTAAACCAAACGTTGCAGGTGGTTATTTCTTCATGCGCAGTGGTCAACGCGGCACTCTCTAGCTGCCAAGAGCACTTTTTACTATGCGCACCCAACCAGAGTGACGGGAGGAGCACATTTCAGAAAACGTGCTCAGCTCGTCCAGAAAATGCGATTTAAGCAATAAAATTAAAAATGCACCTAAAACCTAAACCAAACGTTGCAGATGGTTATTTCTTCATGCGCAGTGGTCAACGCGGCACTCTCTAGCTGCCAAGAGCACTTTTTACTATGCGCACCCAACCAGAGTGACGGGAGGAGCACATTTCAGAAAACGTGCTCAGCTCGTCGAGAAAATGCGATTTAAGCAATAAAATTAAAAATGCACCCAAAACCTAAACCAAACGTTGCAGATGGTCATTTCTTCATGTGCAGTGGTCAACGCGGCACTCTCTAGCTGCCAAGAGCACTTTTTACTATGCACACCCAACCAGAGTGACGGGAGGAGCGCATTTCAGAAAACGTGCTCAGCTCGACGAGAAAATGCGATTTAAGCAATAAAATTAAAAATGCACCCAAAACCTAAACCAAACGTTGCAGGTGGTTATTTCTTCATGCGCAGTGGTCAACGCGGCACTCTCTAGCTGCCAAGAGCACTTTTTACGATGCGCACCCAACCAGAGTGACGGGAGGAGCACATTTCAGAAAACGTGCTCAGCTCGTCCAGAAAATGCGATTTAAGCAATAAATTTAAAAATGCACCTAAAACCTAAACCAAACGTTGCAGATGGTCATTTCTTCATGCGCAGTGGTCAACGCGGCACTCTCTAGCTGCCAAGAGCACTTTTTACTATGCACACCCAACCAGAGTGACGGGAGGAGCACAGTTCAGAAAACGTGCTCAGCTCGTCGAGAAAATGCGATTTAAGCAATAAAATTAAAAATGCACCCAAAACATTAAACCAAACGTTGCAGGTGGTTATTTCTTCATGCGCAGTGGTCAACGCGGCACTCTCTAGCTACCAAGAGCATTTTTTACTATGCGCACCCAACCAGAGTGACGGGAGGAGCACATTTCAGAAAACGTGCTCAGCTCGACGAGAAAATGCGATTTAAGCAATAAAATTAAAAATGCACCCAAAACCTAAACCAAACGTTGCAGGTGGTTATTTCTTCATGCGCAGTGGTCAACGCGGCACTCTCTAGCTGCCAAGACCACTTTTTACGATGCACACCCAACCAGAGAGACGGGAGGAGCGCATTTCAGAAAACGTGCTCAGCTCGACGAGAAAATGCGATTTAAGCAATAAAATTAAAAATGCACCCAAAACCTAAACCAAACGTTGCAGGTGGTTATTTCTTCATGCGCAGTGGTCAACGCGGCACTCTCTAGCTGCCAAGAGCACTTTTTACTATGCGCACCCAACCAGAGTGACGGGAGGAGCGCATTTCAGAAAACGTGCTCAGTTCGTCGAGAAAATGCGATTTAAGCAATAAAATTAAAAATGCACCTAAAACCTAAACCAAAAGTTGCAGGTGGTTATTTCTTCATGCGCAGCAGTCAACACGGCACTCTCTAGCTGCCAAGAGCACTTTTTACTATGCGCACCCACCCAGAGTGACGGGAGGAGCATATTTCAGAAAACGTGCTCAGCTCGTCCAGATAATGCGATTTAAGCAATAAAATTAAAAATGCGCCTAAAACCTAAACCAAACGTTGCAGATGGTCATTTCTTCATGCGCAGTGGTCAGCGCGGCACTCTGTAGCTGCCAAGAGCACCTTTTACTATGCACACCCAACCAGAGTGACGGGAGGAGCGCATTTTAGAAAACGTGCTCAGCTCGACGAGAAAATGCGATTTAAGCAATAAAATTAAAAATGCACCCAAAACCTAAACCAAACGTTGCAGGTGGTTATTTCTTCATGTGCAGTGGTCAACGCGGCACTCTCTAGCTGCCAAGAGCACTTTTTACTATGCGCACCCAACCAGAGTGACGGGAGGAGCACATTTCAGAAAACGTGCTCAGCTCGTCGAGAAAATGCGATTTAAGCAATAAAATTAAAAATGCACCTAAAACCTAAACCAAACGTTGCAGGTGGTTATTTCTTCATGCGCAGTGGTCAACGCGGCACTGTCTAGCTGCCAAGAGCACTTTTTACTATGCGCACCCAACCAGAGTACGGGAGGAGCACATTTCAGAAAACGTGCTCAGCTCGTCGAGAAAATGCGATTTAAGCAATAAAATTAAAAATGCACCTAAAACCTAAACCAAACGTTGCAGGTGGTTATTTCTTCATGCGCAGTGGTCAACGCGGCACTCTCTAGCTGCCAAGAGCACTTTTTACTATGCGCACCCACCCAGAGTGACGGGAGGAGCACATTTCAGAAAACGTGCTCAGATCGTCGAGAAAATGCGATTTAAGCAATAAAATTAAAAATGCACCTAAAACCTAAACCAAACGTTGCAGGTGGTTATTTCTTCGTGCGCAGCAGTCAACGCGGCACTCTCTAGCTGCGAAGAGCACTTTTTACTATGCGCACCCAACCAGAGTGACGGGAGGAGCACATTTCAGAAAACGTGCTCAGCTCGTCGAGTAAATGCAATTTAAGCAATAAAATTAAAAATGCACCCAAAACCTAAACCAAACGTTGCAGGTGGTTATTTCTTCATGCGCAGTGGTCAACGCGGCACTCTCTAGCTGCCAAGAGCACTTTTTACTATGCGCACCCAACCAGAGTGACGGGAGGAGCGCATTTCAGAAAACGTGCTCAGCTCGTCGAGAAAATGCGATTTAAGCAATAAAATTAAAAATGCACCTAAAACCTAAACCAAAAGTTGCAGGTGGTTATTTCTTCATGCGCAGCAGTCAACACGGCACTCTCTAGCTGCCAAGAGCACTTTTTACTATGCGCACCCACCCAGAGTGACGGGAGGAGCATATTTCAGAAAACGTGCTCAGCTCGTCCAGATAATGCGATTTAAGCAATAAAATTAAAAATGCGCCTAAAACCTAAACCAAACGTTGCAGATGGTCATTTCTTCATGCGCAGTGGTCAGCGCGGCACTCTGTAGCTGCCAAGAGCACCTTTTACTATGCACACCCAACCAGAGTGACGGGAGGAGCGCATTTTAGAAAACGTGCTCAGCTCGACGAGAAAATGCGATTTAAGCAATAAAATTAAAAATGCACCCAAAACCTAAACCAAACGTTGCAGGTGGTTATTTCTTCATGTGCAGTGGTCAACGCGGCACTCTCTAGCTGCCAAGAGCACTTTTTACTATGCGCACCCAACCAGAGTGACGGGAGGAGCACATTTCAGAAAACGTGCTCAGCTCGTCGAGAAAATGCGATTTAAGCAATAAAATTAAAAATGCACCTAAAACCTAAACCAAACGTTGCAGGTGGTTATTTCTTCATGCGCAGTGGTCAACGCGGCACTGTCTAGCTGCCAAGAGCACTTTTTACTATGCGCACCCAACCAGAGTACGGGAGGAGCACATTTCAGAAAACGTGCTCAGCTCGTCGAGAAAATGCGATTTAAGCAATAAAATTAAAAATGCACCTAAAACCTAAACCAAACGTTGCAGGTGGTTATTTCTTCATGCGCAGTGGTCAACGCGGCACTCTCTAGCTGCCAAGAGCACTTTTTACTATGCGCACCCACCCAGAGTGACGGGAGGAGCACATTTCAGAAAACGTGCTCAGATCGTCGAGAAAATGCGATTTAAGCAATAAAATTAAAAATGCACCTAAAACCTAAACCAAACGTTGCAGGTGGTTATTTCTTCGTGCGCAGCAGTCAACGCGGCACTCTCTAGCTGCGAAGAGCACTTTTTACTATGCGCACCCAACCAGAGTGACGGGAGGAGCACATTTCAGAAAACGTGCTCAGCTCGTCGAGTAAATGCAATTTAAGCAATAAAATTAAAAATGCACCCAAAACCTAAACCAAACGTTGCAGGTGGTTATTTCTTCATGCGCAGTGGTCAACGCGGCACTCTCTAGCTGCCAAGAGCACTTTTTACTATGCGCACCCAACCAGAGTGACGGGAGGAGCACATTTCAGAAAACGTGCTCAGCTCGTCCAGAAAATGCGATTTAAGCAATAAAATTAAAAATGCACCTAAAACCTAAACCAAACGTTGCAGATGGTTATTTCTTCATGCGCAGTGGTCAACGCGGCACTCTCTAGCTGCCAAGAGCACTTTTTACTATGCGCACCCAACCAGAGTGACGGGAGGAGCACATTTCAGAAAACGTGCTCAGCTCGTCGAGAAAATGCGATTTAAGCAATAAAATTAAAAATGCACCCAAAACCTAAACCAAACGTTGCAGATGGTCATTTCTTCATGTGCAGTGGTCAACGCGGCACTCTCTAGCTGCCAAGAGCACTTTTTACTATGCACACCCAACCAGAGTGACGGGAGGAGCGCATTTCAGAAAACGTGCTCAGCTCGACGAGAAAATGCGATTTAAGCAATAAAATTAAAAATGCACCCAAAACCTAAACCAAACGTTGCAGGTGGTTATTTCTTCATGCGCAGTGGTCAACGCGGCACTCTCTAGCTGCCAAGAGCACTTTTTACGATGCGCACCCAACCAGAGTGACGGGAGGAGCACATTTCAGAAAACGTGCTCAGCTCGTCCAGAAAATGCGATTTAAGCAATAAATTTAAAAATGCACCTAAAACCTAAACCAAACGTTGCAGATGGTCATTTCTTCATGCGCAGTGGTCAACGCGGCACTCTCTAGCTGCCAAGAGCACTTTTTACTATGCACACCCAACCAGAGTGACGGGAGGAGCACAGTTCAGAAAACGTGCTCAGCTCGTCGAGAAAATGCGATTTAAGCAATAAAATTAAAAATGCACCCAAAACATTAAACCAAACGTTGCAGGTGGTTATTTCTTCATGCGCAGTGGTCAACGCGGCACTCTCTAGCTACCAAGAGCATTTTTTACTATGCGCACCCAACCAGAGTGACGGGAGGAGCACATTTCAGAAAACGTGCTCAGCTCGACGAGAAAATGCGATTTAAGCAATAAAATTAAAAATGCACCCAAAACCTAAACCAAACGTTGCAGGTGGTTATTTCTTCATGCGCAGTGGTCAACGCGGCACTCTCTAGCTGCCAAGACCACTTTTTACGATGCACACCCAACCAGAGAGACGGGAGGAGCGCATTTCAGAAAACGTGCTCAGCTCGACGAGAAAATGCGATTTAAGCAATAAAATTAAAAATGCACCCAAAACCTAAACCAAACGTTGCAGGTGGTTATTTCTTCATGCGCAGTGGTCAACGCGGCACTCTCTAGCTGCCAAGAGCACTTTTTACTATGCGCACCCAACCAGAGTGACGGGAGGAGCGCATTTCAGAAAACGTGCTCAGCTCGTCGAGAAAATGCGATTTAAGCAATAAAATTAAAAATGCACCTAAAACCTAAACCAAAAGTTGCAGGTGGTTATTTCTTCATGCGCAGCAGTCAACACGGCACTCTCTAGCTGCCAAGAGCACTTTTTACTATGCGCACCCACCCAGAGTGACGGGAGGAGCATATTTCAGAAAACGTGCTCAGCTCGTCCAGATAATGCGATTTAAGCAATAAAATTAAAAATGCGCCTAAAACCTAAACCAAACGTTGCAGATGGTCATTTCTTCATGCGCAGTGGTCAACGCGGCACTCTGTAGCTGCCAAGAGCACCTTTTACTATGCACACCCAACCAGAGTGACGGGAGGAGCGCATTTTAGAAAACGTGCTCAGCTCGACGAGAAAATGCGATTTAAGCAATAAAATTAAAAATGCACCCAAAACCTAAACCAAACGTTGCAGGTGGTTATTTCTTCATGTGCAGTGGTCAACGCGGCACTCTCTAGCTGCCAAGAGCACTTTTTACTATGCGCACCCAACCAGAGTGACGGGAGGAGCACATTTCAGAAAACGTGCTCAGCTCGTCGAGAAAATGCGATTTAAGCAATAAAATTAAAAATGCACCTAAAACCTAAACCAAACGTTGCAGGTGGTTATTTCTTCATGCGCAGCAGTCAACGCGGCACTCTCTAGCTGCCAAGAGCACTTTTTACTATGCGCACCCAACCAGAGTGACGGGAGGAGCACATTTCAGAAAACGTGCTCAGCTCGTCGAGAAAATGCGATTTAAGCAATAAAATTAAAAATGCACCTCAAACCTAAACCAAACGTTGCAGGTGGTTATTTCTTCATATGCAGCAGTCAACGCGGCACTCTCTAGCTGCCAAGAGCACTTTTTACTATGCGCACCCAACCAGAGTGACGGGAGGAGCACATTTCAGAAAACGTGCTCAGCTCGTCGAGAAAATGCGATTTAAGCAATAAAATTAAAAATGCACCTAAAACCTAAACCAAAAGTTGCAGGTGGTTATTTCTTCATGCGCAGCAGTCAACACGGCACTCTCTAGCTGCCAAGAGCACATTTTACTATGCGCACCCAACCAGAGTGACGGGAGGAGCACATTTCAGAAAACGTGCTCAGCTCGTCGAGAAAATGCGATTTAAGCAATAAAATTAAAAATGCACCAAAAACCTAAACCAAACGTTGCAGATGGTCATTTCTTCATGTGCAGTGGTCAACGCGGCACTCTCTAGCTGCCAAGAGCACTTTTTACAATGGACACCCAACCAGAGTGACGGGAGGAGCGCATTTCAGAAAACGTGCTCAGCTCGTCGAGAAAATGCGATTTAAGCAATAAAATTAAAAATGCACCTAAAAACCGAAACCAAACGTTGCAGGTGGTTATTTCTTCATGCGCATTGGTCAACGCGGCACTCTCTAGCTGCCAAGAGCACTTTTTACTATGTGCACCCAACCAGAGTGACGTGAGGAGCACATTTCAGAAAACGTGCTCAGCTCGTCGAGAAAATGCGATTTAAGCAATAAAATTAAAAATGCACCTAAAACCTAAACCAAACGTTGCAGGTGGTTATTTCTTCATGCGCAGCAGTCAACGCGGCACTCTCTAGCTGCCAAGAGCACTTTTTACTATGCGCACCCAACCAGAGTGACGGGAGGAGCACATTTCAGAAAACGTGCTCAGCTCGTCGAGAAAATGCGATTTAAGCAATAAAATTAAAAATGCACCCAAAACATTAAACCAAACGTTGCAGGTGGTTATTTCTTCATGCGCAGTGGTCAACGCGGCACTCTCTAGCTGCCAAGAGCATTTTTTACTATGCGCACCCAACCAGAGTGACGGGAGGAGCACATTTCAGAAAACGTGCTCAGCTCGTCGAGAAAATGCGATTTAAGCAATAAAATTAAAAATGCACCTAAAACCTAAACCAAACGTTGCAGGTGGTTATTTCTTCATGCGCAGTGGTCAACGCGGCACTCTCTAGCTGCCAAGAGCACTTTTTACTATGCGCACCCAACCAGAGTGACGGGAGGAGCACATTTCAGAAAACGTGCTCAGCTCGTTGAGAAAATGCGATTTAAGCAATAAAATTAAAAATGCACCTAAAACCTAAACCAAACGTTGCAGGTGGTTATTTCTTCGTGCGCAGCAGTCAACGCGGCACTCTCTAGCTGCCAAGAGCACTTTTTACTATGAGCACCCAACCAGAGTGACGGGAGGAGCACATTTCAGAAAACGTGCTCAGCTCGTCGAGTAAATGCAATCTAAGCAATAAAATTAAAAATGCACCCAAAACCTAAAAAAACGTTGCAGGTGGTTATTTCTTCATGCGCAGTGGTCAACGCGGCACTCTCTAGCTGCCAAGAGCACTTTTTACTATGCGCACCCAACCAGACTGACGGGAGGAGCACATTTCAGAAAACGTGCTCAGCTCGTCCAGAAAACGCGATTTAAGCAAAAAAATTAAAAATGCACCTAAAACCTAAACCAAACGTTGCAGATGGTCATTTCTTCATGCGCAGTGGTCAACGCGGCACTCTCTAGCTGCCAAGAGCACTTTTTACTATGCACACCCAACCAGAGTGACGGGAGGAGCACATTTCAGAAAACGTGCTCAGCTCGTCCAGACAATGCGATTTAAGCAATAAAATTAAAAATGCACCCAAAACCTAAACCAAACGTTGCAGGTGGTTGTTTCTTCGTGCGCAGTGGTCAACGCGGCATTCTCTAGCTGCCAAGAGCACTTTTTACTATGCGCACCCAACCAGAGTGACGGGAGGAGCACATTCCAGAAAACGTGCTCAGCTCGTCGAGAAAATGCGATTTAAGCAATAAAATTAAAAATGCACCCAAAACCTAAACCAAACGTTGCAGGTGGTTATTTCTTCAAATGCAGTGGTCAACGCGGCACTCTCTAGCTGCCAAGAGCACTTTTTACTATGCGCACCCAACCAGAGTGACGGGAGGAGCACATTCCAGAAAACGTGCTCAGCTCGTCGAGAAAATGTGATTTAAGCAATAAAATTAAAAATGCACCCAAAACCTAAACCAAACGGTCCAGATGGTCATTTCTTCATGCGCAGGGGTCAACGCGGCACTCTCTAGCTGCCAAGAGCACTTTTTACTATGCGCACCCAACCAGAGTGACGGGAGGAGCACATTTCAGAAAACGTGCTCAGCTCGTCGAGAAAATGCGATTTAAGCAATAAAATTAAAAATGCACCCAAAACCTAAACCAAACGTTGCAGGTGGTTATTTCTTCATGCGCAGTGGTCAACGCGGCACTCTCTAGCTGCCAAGAGCACTTTTTACTATGCGAACCCAACCAGAGTGACGGGAGGAGCACATTTCAGAAAACGTGCTCAGCTCGTCGAGAAAATGCGATTTAAGCAATAAAATTAAAAATACACCCAAAACCTAAACCAAACGTTGCAGATGGTCATTTCTTCATGCGCAGTGGTCAACGCGGCACTCTCTAACTGCCAAGAGCACTTTTTACTATGCACACCCAACCAGAGTGACGGGAAGAGCGCATTTTAGAAAACGTGCTCAGCTCGACGAGAAAATGCGATTTAAGCAATAAAATTAAAAATGCACCCAAAACCTAAACCAAACGTTGCAGGTGGTTATTTCTTCATGTGCAGTGGTCAACGCGGCACTCTCTAGCTGCCAAGAGCACTTTTTACGATGCACACCCAACCAGAGAGACGGGAGGAGCGCATTTCAGAAAACGTGCTCAGCTCGACGAGAAAATGCGATTTAAGCAATAAAATTAAAAATGCACCCAAAACCTAAACCAAACGTTGCAGGTGGTAATTTCTTCATGCGCAGTGGTCAACGCGGCACTCTCTAGCTGCCAAGAGCACTTTTTACTATGCGCACCTAACCAGAGTGACGGGAGGAGCACATTTCAGAAAACGTGCTCAGCTCGTCCAGAAAATGCGATTTAAGCAATAAATTTAAAAATGCACCTAAAACCTAAACCAAACGTTGCAGATGGTCATTTCTTCATGCGCAGTGGTCAACGCGGCACTCTCTAGCTGCCAAGAGCACTTTTTACTATGCACACCCAACCAGAGTGACGGGAGGAGCGCATTTTAGAAAACGTGCTCAGCTCGACGAGAAACTGCGATTTAAGCAATAAAATTAAAAATGCACCCACAACCTAAACCAAACGTTGCAGGTGGTTATTTCTTCATGCGCAGTGGTCAACGCGGCACTCTCTAGCTGCCAAGAGCACTTTTTACTATGCGCACCCTACCAGAGTGACGGGAGGAGCACATTTCAGAAAACGTGCTCAGCTCGTCGAGAAAATGCGATTTAAGCATTAAAATTAAAAATGCACCTAAAACCTAAACCAAACGTTGCAGGTGGTTATTTCTTCATGCGCAGCAGTCAACGCGGCACTCTCTAGCTGCCGAGAGCACTTTTTACTATGCGCACCCAACCAGAGTGACGGGAGGAGCACATTTCAGAAAACGTGCTCAGCTCGTCGAGAAAATGCAATTTAAGCAATAAAATTAACAATGCACCTAAAACCTAAACCAAACGTTGCAAATGGTCATTTCTTCATGCGCAGTGGTCAACGCGGCACTCTCTAGTTGCCAAGAGCACTTTTTACTATGCGCACCCAACCAGAGTGACGGGAGGAGCACATTTCAGAAAACGTGCTCAGCTCGTCGAGAAAATGCGATTTAAGCAATAAAATTAAAAATGCACCTAAAACCTAAACCAAACGTTGCAGATGGTCATTTCTTCATGCGCAGTGGTCAACGCGGCACTCTCTAGCTGCCAAGAGCACTGTTTACTATGCACACCCAACCAGAGTGACGGGAGGAGCGCATTTCAGAAAACGTTCTCAGCTCGTCGAGAAAATGCGATTTAAGCAATAAAATTAAAAATGCACCCAAAACCTAAACCAAACGTTGCAGGTGGTTATTTCTTCATGCGCAGTGGTCAACGCGGCACTCTCTAGCTGCCAAGAGCACTTTTTACTATGCGCACCCAACCAGAGTGACGGGAGGAGCACATTTCAGAAAACGTGCTCAGCTCGTCGAGAAAATGCGATTTAAGCAATAAAATTAAAAATGCACCCAAAACCTAAACCAAACGTTGCAGGTGGTTATTTCTTCATATGCAGCAGTCAACGCGGCACTCTCTAGCTGCAAAGAGCACTTTTTACTATGCGCACCCAACCAGAGTGACGGGAGGAGCACATTTCAGAAAACGTGCTCAGCTCGTCGAGAAAATGCGATTTAAGCAATAAAATTAAAAATGCACCTAAAACCTAAACCAAACGTTGCAGATGGTCATTTCTTCATGCGCAGTGGTCAACGCGGCACTCTCTAGCTGCCAAGAGCACTGTTTACTATGCACACCCAACCAGAGTGACGGGAGGAGCGCATTTCAGAAAACGTGCTCAGCTCGTCGAGAAAATGCGATTTAAGCAATAAAATTAAAAATGCACCCAAAACCTAAACCAAACGTTGCAGGTGGTTATTTCTTCATATGCAGCAGTCAACGCGGCACTCTCTAGCTGCAAAGAGCACTTTTTACTATGCGCACCCAACCAGAGCGACGGGAGGAGCACATTTCAGAAAACGTGCTCAGCTCGTCGAGAAAATGCGATTTAAGCAATAAAATAAAAAATGCACCTAAAACCTAAACCAAACGTTGCAGGTGGATATTTCTTCATGCGCAGTGGTCAACGCGGCACTCTCTAGCTGCCAAGAGCACTTTTTACTATGCGCATCCAACCAGAGTGACGGGAGGAGCACATTTCAGAAAACGTGCTCAGCTCGTCGAGAAAATGCGATTTAAGCAATAACATTAAAAATGCACCTAAAACCTAAACCAAACGTTGCAGGTGGTTATTTCTTGATGCGCAGTGGTCAACGCGGCACTCTCTCGCTGCCAAGAGAACTTTTTACTATGCGCACCCAACCAGAGTGACGGGAGGAGCACATTCCAGAAAACGTGCTCAGCTCGTCGAGAAAATGCGATTTAAGCAATAAAATTAAAAATGCACCCAAAACCTAAACCAAACGTTGCAGGTGGTTATTTCTTCGTGCGCAGCAGTCAACGCGGCACTCTCTAGCTGCCAAGAGCACTTTTTACTATGCGCACCCAACCAGAGTGACGGGACGAGCACATTTCAGAAAACGTGCTCAGCTCGCCGAGAAAATGCGATTTAAGCAATACAATTAAAAATGCACCTAAAACCTAAACCAAACGTTGCAGGTGGTTATTTCTTCATGTGCAGTGGTCAACGCGGCACTCTCTAGCTGCCAAGAGCACTTTTTACTATGCGCACCCACCCAGAGTGACGGGAGGAGCACATTTCAGAAAACGTGCTCAGCTCGTCGAGAAAATGCGATTTAAGCAATAAAATTAAAAATGCACCGAAAATCTATACCAAACGTTGCAGGTGGTTATTTCTTCATATGCAGTGGTCAACGCGGCACTCTCTAGCTGCCAAGAGCACTTTTTACTATGCGCACCCAACCAGAGTGACGGGAGGAGCACATTCCAGAAAACGTGCTCAGCTCGTCGAGAAAATGCGATTTAAGCAATAAAATTAAAAATGCACCTAAAACCTAAACCAAAAGTTGCAGGTGGTTATTTCTTCATGCGCAGCAGTCAACACGGCACTCTCTAGCTGCCAAGAGCACATTTTACTATGCGCACCCAACCAGAGTGACGGGAGGAGCACATTTCAGAAAACGTGCTCAGCTCGTCGAGAAAATGCGATTTAAGCAATAAAATTAAAAATGCACCCAAAACCTAAACCAAACGTTGCAGATGGTCATTTCTTCATGTGCAGTGGTCAACGCGGCACTCTCTAGCTGCCAAGAGCACTTTTTACAATGGACACCCAACCAGAGTGACGGGAGGAGCGCATTTCAGAAAACGTGCTCAGCTCGTCGAGAAAATGCGATTTAAGCAATAAAATTAAAAATGCACCTAAAAACCTAAACCAAACGTTGCAGGTGGTTATTTCTTCATGCGCATTGGTCAACGCGGCACTCTCTAGCTGCCAAGAGCACTTTTTACTATGTGCACCCAACCAGAGTGACGTGAGGAGCACATTTCAGAAAACGTGCTCAGCTCGTCGAGAAAATGCGATTTAAGCAATAAAATTAAAAATGCACCTAAAACCTAAACCAAACGTTGCAGGTGGTTATTTCTTCATGCGCAGCAGTCAACGCGGCACTCTCTAGCTGCCAAGAGCACTTTTTACTATGCGCACCCAACCAGAGTGACGGGAGGAGCACATTTCAGAAAACGTGCTCAGCTCGACGAGAAAATGCGATTTAAGCAATAAAATTAAAAATGCACCCAAAACATTAAACCAAACGTTGCAGGTGGTTATTTCTTCATGCGCAGTGGTCAACGCGGCACTCTCTAGCTGCCAAGAGCATTTTTTACTATGCGCACCCAACCAGAGTGACGGGAGGAGCACATTTCAGAAAACGTGCTCAGCTCGTCGAGAAAATGCGATTTAAGCAATAAAATTAAAAATGCACCTAAAACCTAAACCAAACGTTGCAGGTGGTTATTTCTTCATGCGCAGTGGTCAACGCGGCACTCTCTAGCTGTCAAGAGCACTTTTTACTATGCGCACCCAACCAGAGTGACGGGAGGAGCACATTTCAGAAAACGTGCTCAGCTCGTTGAGAAAATGCGATTTAAGCAATAAAATTAAAAATGCACCTAAAACCTAAACCAAACGTTGCAGGTGGTTATTTCTTCGTGCGCAGCAGTCAACGCGGCACTCTCTAGCTGCCAAGAGCACTTTTTACTATGAGCACCCAACCAGAGTGACGGGAGGAGCACATTTCAGAAAACGTGCTCAGCTCGTCGAGTAAATGCAATCTAAGCAATAAAATTAAAAATGCACCCAAAACCTAAACCAAACGTTGCAGGTGGTTATTTCTTCATGCGCAGTGGTCAACGCGGCACTCTCTAGCTGCCAAGAGCACTTTTTACTATGCGCACCCAACCAGAGTGACGGGAGGAGCGCATTTCAGAAAACGTGCTCAGCTCGTCGAGAAAATGCGATTTAAGCAATAAAATTAAAAATGCACCTAAAACCTAAACCAAAAGTTGCAGGTGGTTATTTCTTCATGCGCAGCAGTCAACACGGCACTCTCTAGCTGCCAAGAGCACTTTTTACTATGCGCACCCACCCAGAGTGACGGGAGGAGCATATTTCAGAAAACGTGCTCAGCTCGTCCAGATAATGCGATTTAAGCAATAAAATTAAAAATGCACCTAAAACCTAAACCAAACGTTGCAGATGGTCATTTCTTCATGCGCACTGGTCAACGCGGCACTCTGTAGCTGCCAAGAGCACCTTTTACTATGCACACCCAACCAGAGTGACGGGAGGAGCGCATTTTAGAAAACGTGCTCAGCTCGACGAGAAAATGCGATTTAAGCAATAAAATTAAAAATGCACCCAAAACCTAAACCAAACGTTGCAGGTGGTTATTTCTTCATGTGCAGTGGTCAACGCGGCACTCTCTAGCTGCCAAGAGCACTTTTTACTATGCGCACCCAACCAGAGTGACGGGAGGAGCACATTTCAGAAAACGTGCTCAGCTCGTCGAGAAAATGCGATTTAAGCAATAAAATTAAAAATGCACCTAAAACCTAAACCAAACGTTGCAGGTGGTTATTTCTTCATGCGCAGCAGTCAACGTGGCACTCTCTAGCTGCCAAGAGCACTTTTTACTATGCGCACCCAACCAGAGTGACGGGAGGAGCACATTTCAGAAAACGTGCTCAGCTCGTCGAGAAAATGCGATTTAAGCAATAAAATTAAAAATGCACCTCAAACCTAAACCAAACGTTGCAGGTGGTTATTTCTTCATATTCAGCAGTCAACGCGGCACTCTCTAGCTGCCAAGAGCACTTTTTACTATGCGCACCCAACCAGAGTGACGGGAGGAGCACATTTCAGAAAACGTGCTCAGCTCGTCGAGAAAATGCGATTTAAGCAATAAAATTAAAAATGCACCTAAAACCTAAACCAAAAGTTGCAGGTGGTTATTTCTTCATGCGCAGCAGTCAACACGGCACTCTCTAGCTGCCAAGAGCACATTTTACTATGTGCACCCAACCAGAGTGACGGGAGGAGCACATTTCAGAAAACGTGCTCAGCTCGTCGAGAAAATGCGATTTAAGCAATAAAATTAAAAATGCACCCAAAACATTAAACCAAACGTTGCAGGTGGTTATTTCTTCATGCGCAAAGGTCAACGCGGCACTCTCTAGCTGCCAAGAGCATTTTTTCCTTTGCTCACCCAACCAGAGTGACGGGAGGAGCACATTTCAGAAAACGTGCTCAGCTCGTCGAGAAAATGCGATTTAAGCAATAAAATTAAAAATGCACCTAAAACCTAAACCAAACGTTGCAGGTGGTTATTTCTTCATGCGCAGTGGTCAACGCGGCACTCTCTAGCTGCCAAGAGCACTTTTTACTATGCGCACCCAACCAGAGTGACGGGAGGAGCACATTTCAGAAAACGTGCTCAGCTCGTCGAGAAAATGCGATTTAAGCAATAAAATTAAAAATGCACCTAAAACCTAAACCAAACGTTGCAGGTGGTTATTTCTTCGTGCGCAGCAGTCAACGCGGCACTCTCTAGCTGCCAAGAGCACTTTTTACTATGCGCACCCAACCAGAGTGACGGGAGGAGCACATTCCAGAAAACGTGCTCAGCTCGTCGAGAAAATGCGATTTAAGCAATAAAATTAAAAATGCACCCAAAACCTAAACCAAACGTTGCAGATGGTCATTTCTTCATGCGCAGTGGTCAACGCGGCACTCTCTAGCTGCCAAGAGCACTTTTTACGATGCACACCCAACCAGAGAGACGGGAGGAGCGCATTTCAGAAAACGTGCTCAGCTCGACGAGAAAATGCGATTTAAGCAATAAAATTAAAAATGCACCCAAAACCTAAACCAAACGTTGCAGGTGGTTATTTCTTCATGCGCAGTGGTCAACGCGGCACTCTCTAGCTGCCAAGAGCACTTTCTACTATGCGCACCCAACCAGAGTGACGGGAGGAGCGCATTTCAGAAAACGTGCTCAGCTCGTCGAGAAAATGCGATTTAAGCAATAAAATTAAAAATGCACCTAAAACCTAAACCAAAAGTTGCAGGTGGTTATTTCTTCATGCGCAGCAGTCAACACGGCACTCTCTAGCTGCCAAGAGCACTTTTTACTATGCGCACCCACCCAGAGTGACGGGAGGAGCATATTTCAGAAAACGTGCTCAGCTCGTCCAGATAATGCGATTTAAGCAATAAAATTAAAAATGCACCTAAAACCTAAACCAAACATTGCAGATGGTCATTTCTTCATGCGCAGTGGTCAACGCGGCACTCTGTAGCTGCCAAGAGCACCTTTTACTATGCACACCCAACCAGAGTGACGGGAGGAGCGCATTTTAGAAAACGTGCTCAGCTCGACGAGACAATGCGATTTAAGCAATAAAATTAAAAATGCACCCAAAACCTAAACCAAACGTTGCAGGTGGTTATTTCTTCATGTGCAGTGGTCAACGCGGCACTCTCTAGCTGCCAAGAGCACTTTTTACTATGCGCACCCAACCAGAGTGACGGGAGGAGCACATTTCAGAAAACGTGCTCAGCTCGTCGAGAAAATGCGATTTAAGCAATAAAATTAAAAATGCACCTAAAACCTAAACCAAACGTTGCAGGTGGTTATTTCTTTATGCGCAGCAGTCAACGCGGCACTCTCTAGCTGCCAAGAGCACTTTTTACTATGCGCACCCAACCAGAGTGACGGGAGGAGCACATTTCAGAAAACGTGCTCAGCTCGTCGAGAAAATGCGATTTAAGCAATAAAATTAAAAATGCACCCAAAACATTAAACCAAACGTTGCAGGTGGTTATTTCTTCATGCGCAGTGGTCAACGCGGCACTCTCTAGCTGCCAAGAGCATTTTTTACTATGCGCACCCAACCAGAGTGACGGGAGGAGCACATTTCAGAAAACGTGCTCAGCTCGTCGAGAAAATGCGATTTAAGCAATAAAATTAAAAATGCACCTAAAACCTAAACCAAACGTTGCAGGTGGTTATTTCTTCATGCGCAGTGGTCAACGCGGCACTCTCTAGCTGCCAAGAGCACTTTTTACTATGCGCACCCAACCAGAGTGACGGGAGGAGCACATTTCAGAAAACGTGCTCAGCTCGTTGAGAAAATGCGATTTAAGCAATAAAATTAAAAATGCACCTAAAACCTAAACCAAACGTTGCAGGTGGTTATTTCTTCGTGCGCAGCAGTCAACGCGGCACTCTCTAGCTGCCAAGAGCACTTTTTACTATGAGCACCCAACCAGAGTGACGGGAGGAGCACATTTAAGAAAACGTGCTCAGCTCGTCGAGTAAATGCAATTTAAGCAATAAAATTAAAAATGCACCCAAAACCTAAACCAAACGTTGCAGGTGGTTATTTCTTCATGCGCAGTGGTCAACGCGGCACTCTCTAGCTGCCAAGAGCACTTTTTACTATGCGCACCCAACCAGACTGACGGGAGGAGCACATTTCAGAAAACGTGCTCAGCTCGTCCAGAAAACGCGATTTAAGCAAAAAAATTAAAAATGCACCTAAAACCTAAACCAAACGTTGCAGATGGTCATTTCTTCATGCGCAGTGGTCAACGCGGCACTCTCTAGCTGCCAAGAGCACTTTTTACTATGCACACCCAACCAGAGTGACGGGAGGAGCACATTTCAGAAAACGTGCTCAGCTCGTCCAGACAATGCGATTTAAGCAATAAAATTAAAAATGCACCCAAAACCTAAACCAAACGTTGCAGGTGGTTATTTCTTCGTGCGCAGTGGTCAACGCGGCATTCTCTAGCTGCCAAGAGCACTTTTTACTATGCGCACCCAACCAGAGTGACGGGAGGAGCACATTCCAGAAAACGTGCTCAGCTCGTCGAGAAAATGCGATTTAAGCAATAAAATTAAAAATGCACCCAAAACCTAAACCAAACGTTGCAGATGGTTATTTCTTCATGCGCAGTGGTCAACGCGGCACTCTCTAGCTGCCAAGAGCACTTTTTACTATGCGCACCCAATCAGAGTGACGGGAGGAGCACATTTCAGAAAACGTGCTCAGCTCGTCGAGAAAATGCGATTTAAGCAATAAAATTAAAAATACACCCAAAACCTAAACCAAACGTTGCAGATGGTCATTTCTTCATGCGCAGTGGTCAACGCGGCACTCTCTAGCTGCCAAGAGCACTTTTAACTATGCACACCCAACCAGAGTGACGGGAAGAGCGCATTTTAGAAAACGTGCTCAGCTCGACGAGAAAATGCGATTTAAGCAATAAAATTAAAAATGCACCCAAAACCTAAACCAAACGTTGCAGGTGGTTATTTCTTCATGCGCAGTGGTCAACGCGGCACTCTCTAGCTGCCAAGAGCACTTTTTACGATGCACACCCAACCAGAGAGACGGGAGGAGCGCATTTCAGAAAACGTGCTCAGCTCGACGAGAAAATGCGATTTAAGCAATAAAATTAAAAATGCACCCAAAACCTAAACCAAACGTTGCAGGTGGTAATTTCTTCATGCGCAGTGGTCAACGCGGCACTCTCTAGCTGCCAAGAGCACTTTTTACTATGCGCACCTAACCAGAGTGACGGGAGGAGCACATTTCAGAAAACGTGCTCAGCTCGTCCAGAAAATGCGATTTAAGCAATAAATTTAAAAATGCACCTAAAACCTAAACCAAACGTTGCAGATGGTCATTTCTTCATGCGCAGTGGTCAACGCGGCACTCTCTAGCTGCCAAGAGCACTTTTTACTATGCACACCCAACCAGAGTGACGGGAGGAGCGCATTTTAGAAAACGTGCTCAGCTCGACGAGAAAATGCGATTTAAGCAATAAAATTAAAAATGCACCCAAAACCTAAACCAAACGTTGCAGGTGGTTCTTTCTTCATGCGCAGTGGTCAACGCGGCACTCTCTAGCTGCCAAGAGCACTTTTTACTATGCGCACCCAACCAGAGTGACGGGAGGAGCGCATTTCAGAAAACGTGCTCAGCTCGTCGAGAAAATGCGATTTAAGCAATAAAATTAAAAATGCACCTAAAACCTAAACCAAAAGTTGCAGGTGGTTATTTCTTCATGCGCAGCAGTCAACACGGCACTCTCTAGCTGCCAAGAGCACTTTTTACTATGCGCACCCACCCAGAGTGACGGGAGGAGCATATTTCAGAAAACGTGCTCAGCTCGTCCAGATAATGCGATTTAAGCAATAAAATTAAAAATGCACCTAAAACCTAAACCAAACGTTGCAGATGGTCATTTCTTCATGCGCAGTGGTCAACGCGGCACTCTGTAGCTGCCAAGAGCACCTTTTACTATGCACACCCAACCAGAGTGACGGGAGGAGCGCATTTTAGAAAACGTGCTCAGCTCGACGAGAAAATGCGATTTAAGCAATAAAATTAAAAATGCACCCAAAACCTAAACCAAACGTTGCAGGTGGTTATTTCTTCATGTGCAGTGGTCAACGCGGCACTCTCTAGCTGCCAAGAGCACTTTTTACTATGCGCACCCAACCAGAGTGACGGGAGGAGCACATTTCAGAAAACGTGCTCAGCTCGTCGAGAAAATGCGATTTAAGCAATAAAATTAAAAATGCACCTAAAACCTAAACCAAACGTTGCAGGTGGTTATTTCTTCATGCGCAGCAGTCAACGTGGCACTCTCTAGCTGCCAAGAGCACTTTTTACTATGCGCACCCAACCAGAGTGACGGGAGGAGCACATTTCAGAAAACGTGCTCAGCTCGTCGAGAAAATGCGATTTAAGCAATAAAATTAAAAATGCACCTCAAACCTAAACCAAACGTTGCAGGTGGTTATTTCTTCATATTCAGCAGTCAACGCGGCACTCTCTAGCTGCCAAGAGCACTTTTTACTATGCGCACCCAACCAGAGTGACGGGAGGAGCACATTTCAGAAAACGTGCTCAGCTCGTCGAGAAAATGCGATTTAAGCAATAAAATTAAAAATGCACCTAAAACCTAAACCAAAAGTTGCAGGTGGTTATTTCTTCATGCGCAGCAGTCAACACGGCACTCTCTAGCTGCCAAGAGCACATTTTACTATGCGCACCCAACCAGAGTGACGGGAGGAGCACATTTCAGAAAACGTGCTCAGCTCGTCGAGAAAATGCGATTTAAGCAATAAAATTAAAAATGCACCCAAAACCTAAACCAAACGTTGCAGATGGTCATTTCTTCATGTGCAGTGGTCAACGCGGCACTCTCTAGCTGCCAAGAGCACTTTTTACAATGGACACCCAACCAGAGTGACGGGAGGAGCGCATTTCAGAAAACGTGCTCAGCTCGTCGAGAAAATGCGATTTAAGCAATAAAATTAAAAATGCACCTAAAAACCTAAACCAAACGTTGCAGGTGGTTATTTCTTCATGCGCATTGGTCAACGCGGCACTCTCTAGCTGCCAAGAGCACTTTTTACTATGTGCACCCAACCAGAGTGACGTGAGGAGCACATTTCAGAAAACGTGCTCAGCTCGTCGAGAAAATGCGATTTAAGCAATAAAATTAAAAATGCACCTAAAACCTAAACCAAACGTTGCAGGTGGTTATTTCTTCATGCGCAGCAGTCAACGCGGCACTCTCTAGCTGCCAAGAGCACTTTTTACTATGCGCACCCAACCATAGTGACGGGAGGAGCACATTTCAGAAAACGTGCTCAGCTCGTCGAGAAAATGCGATTTAAGCAATAAAATTAAAAATGCACCCAAAACATTAAACCAAACGTTGCAGGTGGTTATTTCTTCATGCGCAGTGGTCAACGCGGCACTCTCTAGCTGCCAAGAGCATTTTTTACTATGCGCACCCAACCAGAGTGACGGGAGGAGCACATTTCAGAAAACGTGCTCAGCTCGTCGAGAAAATGCGATTTAAGCAATAAAATTAAAAATGCACCTAAAACCTAAACCAAACGTTGCAGGTGGTTATTTCTTCATGCGCAGTGGTCAACGCGGCACTCTCTAGCTGCCAAGAGCACTTTTTACTATGCGCACCCAACCAGAGTGACGGGAGGAGCACATTTCAGAAAACGTGCTCAGCTCGTTGAGAAAATGCGATTTAAGCAATAAAATTAAAAATGCACCTAAAACCTAAACCAAACGTTGCAGGTGGTTATTTTTTCGTGCGCAGCAGTCAACGCGGCACTCTCTAGCTGCCAAGAGCACTTTTTACTATGCGCACCCAACCAGAGTGACGGGAGGAGCACATTTCAGAAAACGTGCTCAGCTCGTCGAGTAAATGCAATTTAAGCAATAAAATTAAAAATGCACCCAAAACCTAAACCAAACGTTGCAGGTGGTTATTTCTTCATGCGCAGTGGTCAACGCGGCACTCTCTAGCTGCCAAGAGCACTTTTTACTATGCACACCCAACCAGAGTGACGGGAGGAGCACATTTCAGAAAACGTGCTCAGCTCGTCGAGAAAATGCGATTTAAGCAATAAAATTAAAACTGCACCCAAAACCTAAACCAAACGTTGCAGATGGTCATTTCTTCATGTGCAGTGGTCAACGCGGCACTCTCTAGCTGCCAAGAGCACTTTTTACTATGCAAACCCAACCAGAGTGACGGGAGGAGCACATTTCAAAAAACGTGCTCAGCTCGTCGAGAAAATGCGATTCAAGCAATAAAATTAAAAATGCACCCAAAACCTAAACCAAACGTTGCAGGTGGTTATTTCTTCATGCGCAGTGGTCAACGCGGCACTCTCTAGCTGCCAAGAGCACTTTTTACTATGCGCACCCAACCAGAGTGACGGGAGGGCCACATTTCAGAAAACGTGCTCAGCTCGTCCAGAAAATGCGATTTAAGCAATAAAATTAAAAATGCACCTAAAACCTAAACCAAACGTTGCAGATGGTCATTTCTTCATGCGCAGTGGTCAACGCGGCACTCTCTAGCTGCCAAGAGCACTTTTTACTATGCACACCCAACCAGAGTGACGGGAGGAGCGCATTTTAGAAAACGTGCTCAGCTCGACGAGAAAATGCGATTTAAGCAATAAAATTAAAAATGCACCTAAAAACCTAAACCAAACGTTGCAGGTGGTTATTTCTTAATGCGCAGTGGTCAACCTGGCACTCTCTAGCTGCCAAGAGCACTTTTTACTATGTGCACCCAACCAGAGTGACGTGAGGAGCACATTTCAGAAAACGTGCTCAACTCGTCAAGAAAATGCGATTTAAGCAATAAAATTAAAAATGCACCCAAAACCGAAACCAAACGTTGCAGATGGTCATTTCTTCATGCGCAGTGGTCAACGCGGCACTCTCTAGCTGCCAAGAGCACTTTTTACTATGCACACCCAACCAGAGTGACGGGAGGAGCACATTTCAGAAAACGTGCTCAGCTCGTCCAGACAATGCGATTTAAGCAATAAAATTAAAAATGCACCCAAAACCTAAACCAAACGTTGCAGGTGGTTATTTCTTCATACGCAGTGGTCAACGCGGCACTCTCTAGCTGCCAAGAGCACTTTTTACTATGCGCACCCAACCAGAGTGACGGGAGGAGCGCATTTCAGAAAACGTGCTCAGCTCGTCGAGAAAATGCGATTTAAGCAATAAAATTAAAAATGCACCTAAAACCTAAACCAAAAGTTGCAGGTGGTTATTTCTTCGTGCGCAGCAGTCAACACGGCACTCTCTAGCTGCCAAGAGCACTTTTTACTATGCGCACCCAACCAGAGTGACGGGAGGAGCACATTTCAGAAAACGTGCTCAGCTCGTCCAGAAAATGCGATTTAAGCAATAAAATTAAAAATGCACCTAAAACCTAAACCAAACGTTGCAGATGGTCATTTCTTCATGCGCAGTGGTCAACGCGGCACTCTCTAGCTGCCAAGAGCACTTTTTACTATGCACACCCAACCAGAGTGACGGGAGGAGCACATTTCAGAAAACGTGCTCAGCTCGTCCAGACAATGCGATTTAAGCAATAAAATTAAAAATGCACCCAAAACCTAAACCAAACGTTGCAGATGGTCATTTCTTCATGTGCAGTGGTCAACGCAGCACTCTCTAGCTGCCAAGAGCACTTTTTACTATGCACACCCAACCAGAGCGACGGGAGGAGCGCATTTCAGAAAACGTGCTCAGCTCGTCGAGAAAATGCGATTTAAGCAATAAAATTAAAAATGCACCTAAAACCTAAACCAAACGTTGCAGATGGTCATTTCTTCATGCGCAGTGGTCAACGCGGCACTCTCTAGCTGCCAAGAGCACTTTTTACTATGCACACCCAACCAGAGTGACGGGAGGAGCACATTTCAGAAAACGTGCTCAGCTCGTCCAGACAATGCGATTTAAGCAATAAAATTAAAAATGCACCCAAAACCTAAACCAAACGTTGCAGGTGGTTATTTCTTCGTGCGCAGTGGTCAACGCGGCATTCTCTAGCTGCCAAGAGCACTTTTTACTATGCGCACCCAACCAGAGTGACGGGAGGAGCACATTCCAGAAAACGTGCTCAGCTCGTCGAGAAAATGCGATTTAAGCAATAAAATTAAAAATGCACCCAAAACCTAAACCAAACGTTGCAGGTGGTTATTTCTTCGTGCGCAGTGGTCAACGCGGCATTCTCTAGCTGCCAAGAGCACTTTTTACTATGCGCACCCAACCAGAGTGACGGGAGGAGCACATTTCAGAAAACGTGCTCAGCTCGTCGAGAAAATGCGATTTAAGCAATAAAATTAAAAATGCACCTAAAACCTAAACCAAACGTTGCAGGTGGTTATTTCTTCATATGTAGCAGTCAACGCGGCACTCTCTAGCTGCCAAGAGCACTTTTTACTATGCGCACCCAACCAGAGTGACGGGAGGAGCACATTTCAGAAAACGTGCTCAGCTCGTCGAGAAAATGCGATTTAAGCAATAAAATTAAAAATGCACCTAAAACCTAAACCAAACGTTGCAGGTGGTTATTTCTTCATGCGCAGTGGTCAACGCGGCACTCTCTAGCTGCCAAGAGCACTTTTTACTATGCGCACCTAACCAGAATGACGGGAGGAGCACATTTCAGAAAACGTGCTCAGCTCGTCGAGAAAATGCGATTTAAGCAATAAAATTAAAAATGCACCCAAAACCTAAAACAAACGTTGCAGATTTTCATTTCTTCATGCGCAGTGGTCAACGCAGCACTCTCTAGCTGCCAAGAGCACTTTTTACTATGCGCACCCAACCAGAGTGACGGGAGGAGCACATTTCAGAAAACGTGCTCAGCTCTTCGAGAAAATGCGATTTAAGCAATAAAATTAAAAATGCACCTAAAACCTAAACCAAACGTTGCAGGTGGTTATTTCTTCGTGCGCAGCAGTCAACGCGGCACTCTCTAGCTGCCAAGAGCACTTTTTACTATGCGCACCCAACCAGAGTGACGGGACGAGCACATTTCAGAAAACGTGCTCAGTTCGCCGAGAAAATGCGATTTAAGCAATACAATTAAAAATGCACCTAAAACCTAAACCAAACGTTGCAGGTGGTTATTTCTTCATGTGCAGTGGTCAACGCGGCACTCTCTAGCTGCCAAGAGCACTTTTTACTATGCGCACCCACCCAGAGTGACGGGAGGAGCACATTTCAGAAAACGTGCTCAGCTCGTCGAGAAAATGCGATTTAAGCAATAAAATTAAAAATGCACCTAAAATCTATACCAAACGTTGCAGGTGGTTATTTCTTCATATGCAGTGGTCAACGCGGCACTCTCTAGCTGCCAAGAGCAGTTTTTACTATGCGCACCCAACCAGAGTGACGGGAGGAGCACATTCCAGAAAACGTGCTCAGCTCGTCGAGAAAAATGCGATTTAAGCAATAAAATTAAAAATGCACCTAAAACCTAAACCAAACGTTGCAGGTGGTTATTTCTTCGTGCGCAGCAGTCAACGCGGCACTCTCTAGCTGCCAAGAGCACTTTTTACTATGCGCACCCAACCAGAGTGACGGGAGGAGCACATTTCAGAAAACGTGCTCAGCTCGTCGAGTAAATGCGATTTAAGCAATAAAATTAAAAATGCACCCAAAACCTAAACCAAACGTTGCAGGTGGTTATTTCTTCATGCGCAGTGGTGAACGCGGCACTCTCTAGCTGCCAAGAGCACTTTTTACTATGCGCACCCAACCAGAGTGACGGGAGGAGCACATTTCAGAAAACGTGCTCAGCTCGTCGAGAAAATGCGATTTAAGCAATAAAATTAAAAATGCACCTAAAACCTAAACCAAACGCTGCAGATGGTCATTTCTTCATGCGCAGTGGTCAACGCGGCACTCTCTAGCTGCCAAGAGCACTTTTTACTATACACACCCAACCAGAGTGACGGGAGGAGCACATTCCAGAAAACGTGCTCAGCTCGTCGGGAAAATGCGATTTAAGCAATAACATTAAAAATGCACCCAAAACCTAAACCAAACGTTGCAGATGGTCATTTCTTCATGTGCAGTGGTCAACGCGGCACTCTCTCGCTGCCAAGAGCACTTTTTACTATGCACACCCAACCAGAGTGACGGGAGGAGCACATTCCAGAAAACGTGCTCAGCTCGTCGAGAAAATGCGATTTAAGCAATAAAATTAAAAATGCACCCCAAACCTAAACCAAACGTTGCAGATGGTCATTTCTTCATGCGCAGTGGTCAACGCGGCACTCTCTAGCTGCCAAGAGCACTTTTTACTATGCGCACCCAACCAGAGTGACGGGAGGAGCACATTTCAGAAAACGTGCTCAGCTCGTCGAGAAAATGCGATTTAAGCAATAAAATTAAAAATGCACCCAAAACCTAAACCAAACGTTGCAGGTGGTTATTTCTTCATGCGCAGTGGTGAACGCGGCACTCTCTAGCTGCCAAGAGCACTTTTTACTATGCGCACCCAACCAGAGTGACAGGAGGAGCACATTTCAGAAAACGTGCTCAGCTCGTTGAGAAAATGCGATTTAAGCAATAAAATTAAAAATGCACCCAAAACCTAAACCAAACGTTGCAGGTGGTTATTTCTTCATGCGCAGTGGTCAACGCGGCACTCTCTAGCTGCCAAGAGCACTTTTTACTATGCGCACCCAACCAGAGTGACGGGAGGAGCGCATTTCAGAAAACGTGCTCAGCTCGACGAGAAAATGCGATTTAAGCAATAAAATTAAAAATGCACCCAAAACCTAAACCAAACGTTGCAGGTGGTTATTTCTTCATGCGCAGCAGTCAACGCGGCACTCTCTAGCTGCCAAGAGCACTTTTTACTATGCGCACCCAACCAGAGTGACGGGAGGAGCACATTTCAGAAAACGTGCTCAGCTCGTCGAGAAAATGAGATTTAAGCAATAAAATTAAAAATGCACCTAAAACCTAAACCAAACGTTGCAGGTGGTTATTTCTTCATATGCAGCAGTCAACGCGGCACTCTCTAGCTGCCAAGAGCACTTTTTACTATGCACACCCAACCAGAGTGACGGGAGGAGCACATTTCAGAAAACGTGCTCAGCTCGTCGAGAAAATGCGATTTAAGCAATAAAATTAAAAATGCACCTAAAAACCTAAACCAAACGTTGCAGGTGGTTATTTCTTCATGCGCATTGGTCAACGCGGCACTCTCTAGCTGCCAAGAGCACTTTTTACTATGTGCACCCAACCAGAGTGACGGGAGGAGCACATTTCAGAAAACGTGCTCAGCTCGTCGAGAAAATGCGATTTAAGCAATAAAATTAAAAATGCACCCAAAACATTAAACCAAACGTTGCAGGTGGTTATTTCTTCATGCGCAATGGTCAACGCGGCACTCTCTAGCTGCCAAGAGCATTTTTTCCTTTGCGCACCCAACCAGAGTGACGGGAGGAGCACATTTCAGAAAACGTGCTCAGCTCGTCGAGAAAATGCGATTTAAGCAATAAAATTAAAAATGCACCTAAAACCTAAACCAAACGTTGCAGGTGGTTATTTCTTCATGCGCAGTGGTCAACGCGGCACTCTCTAGCTGCCAAGAGCACTTTTTACTATGCGCACCCAACCAGAGTGACGGGAGGAGCACATTTCAGAAAACGTGCTCAGCTCGTCGAGAAAATGCGATTTAAGCAATAAAATTAAAAATGCACCTAAAACCTAAACCAAACGTTGCAGGTGGTTATTTCTTCGTGCGCAGCAGTCAACGCGGCACTCTCTAGCTGCCAAGAGCACTTTTTACTATGCGCACCCAACCAGAGTGACGGGAGGAGCACATTCCAGAAAACGTGCTCAGCTCGTCGAGAAAATGCGATTTAAGCAATAAAATTAAAAATGCACCCAAAACCTAAACCAAACGTTGCAGATGGTCATTTCTTCATGCGCAGTGGTCAACGCGGCACTCTCTAGCTGCCAAGAGCACTTTTTACGATGCACACCCAACCAGAGAGACGGGAGGAGCGCATTTCAGAAAACGTGCTCAGCTCGACGAGAAAATGCGATTTAAGCAATAAAATTAAAAATGCACCCAAAACCTAAACCAAACGTTGCAGGTGGTTATTTCTTCATGCGCAGTGGTCAACGCGGCACTCTGTAGCTGCCAAGAGCACCTTTTACTATGCACACCCAACCAGAGTGACGGGAGGAGCGCATTTTAGAAAACGTGCTCAGCTCGACGAGAAAATGCGATTTAAGCAATAAAATTAAAAATGCACCCAAAACCTAAACCAAACGTTGCAGGTGGTTATTTCTTCATGTGCAGTGGTCAACGCGGCACTCTCTAGCTGCCAAGAGCACTTTTTACTATGCGCACCCAACCAGAGTGACGGGAGGAGCACATTTCAGAAAACGTGCTCAGCTCGTCGAGAAAATGCGATTTAAGCAATAAAATTAAAAATGCACCTAAAACCTAAACCAAACGTTGCAGGTGGTTATTTCTTCATGCGCAGCAGTCAACGCGGCACTCTCTAGCTGCCAAGAGCACTTTTTACTATGCGCACCCAACCAGAGTGACGGGAGGAGCACATTTCAGAAAACGTGCTCAGCTCGTCGAGAAAATGCGATTTAAGCAATAAAATTAAAAATGCACCCAAAACATTAAACCAAACGTTGCAGGTGGTTATTTCTTCATGCGCAGTGGTCAACGCGGCACTCTCTAGCTGCCAAGAGCATTTTTTACTATGCGCACCCAACCAGAGTGACGGGAGGAGCACATTTCAGAAAACGTGCTCAGCTCGTCGAGAAAATGCGATTTAAGCAATAAAATTAAAAATGCACCTAAAACCTAAACCAAACGTTGCAGGTGGTTATTTCTTCATGCGCAGTGGTCAACGCGGCACTCTCTAGCTGCCAAGAGCACTTTTTACTATGCGCACCCAACCAGAGTGACGGGAGGAGCACATTTCAGAAAACGTGCTCAGCTCGTTGAGAAAATGCGATTTAAGCAATAAAATTAAAAATGCACCTAAAACCTAAACCAAACGTTGCAGGTGGTTATTTCTTCGTGCGCAGCAGTCAACGCGGCACTCTCTAGCTGCCAAGAGCACTTTTTACTATGCGCACCCAACCAGAGTGACGGGAGGAGCACATTTCAGAAAACGTGCTCAGCTCGTCGAGTAAATGCAATTTAAGCAATAAAATTAAAAATGCACCCAAAACCTAAACCAAACGTTGCAGGTGGTTATTTCTTCATGCGCAGTGGTCAACGCGGCACTCTCTAGCTGCCAAGAGCACTTTTTACTATGCGCACCCAACCAGACTGACGGGAGGAGCACATTTCAGAAAACGTGCTCAGCTCGTCCAGAAAACGCGATTTAAGCAAAAAAATTAAAAATGCACCTAAAACCTAAACCAAACGTTGCAGATGGTCATTTCTTCATGCGCAGTGGTCAACGCGGCACTCTCTAGCTGCCAAGAGCACTTTTTACTATGCACACCCAACCAGAGTGACGGGAGGAGCACATTTCAGAAAACGTGCTCAGCTCGTCCAGACAATGCGATTTGAGCAATAAAATTAAAAATGCACCCAAAACCTAAACCAAACGTTGCAGGTGGTTATTTCTTCATGCGCAGTGGTCAACGCGGCACTCTCTAGCTGCCAAGAGCACTTTTTACTATGCGCACCCAACCAGAGTGACGGGAGGAGCACATTTCAGAAAACGTGCTCAGCTCGTCGAGAAAATGCGATTTAAGCAATAAAATTAAAAATGCACCTAAAACCTAAACCAAACGTTGCAGGTGGTTATTTCTTCGTGCGCAGCAGTCAACGCGGCACTCTCTAGCTGCCAAGAGCACTTTTTACTATGCGCACCCAACCAGAGTGACGGGAGGAGCACATTTCAGAAAACGTGCTCAGGTCGTCGAGTAAATGCAATTTAAGCAATAAAAATTAAAAATGCACCCAAAACCTAAACCAAACGTTGCAGGTGGTTATTTCTTCATGCGCAGTGGTCAACGCGGCACTCTCTAGCTGCCAAGAGCACTTTTTACTATGCGCACCCAACCAGAGTGACGGGAGGAGCACATTTCAGAAAACGTGCTCAGCTCGTCCAGAAAATGCGATTTAAGCAATACAATTAAAAATGCACCTAAAACCTAAACCAAACGTTGCAGATGGTCATTTCTTCATGCGCAGTGGTCAACGCGGCACTCTCTAGCTGCCAAGAGCACTTTTTACTATGCGCACCCAACCAGAGTGACGGGAGGAGCACATTTCAGAAAACGTGCTCAGCTCGTCGAGTAAATGCAATTTAAGCAATACAATTAAAAATGCACCCAAAACCTAAACCAAACGTTGCAGGTGGTTATTTCTTCATGCGCAGTGGTCAACGCGGCACTCTCTAGCTGCCAAGAGCACTTTTTACTATGCGCACCCAACCAGAGTGACGGGAGGAGCACATTTAAGAAAACGTGCTCAGCTCGTCCAGAAAATGCGATTTAAGCAATAAAATTAAAAATGCACCTAAAACCTAAACCAAACGTTGCAGATGGTTATTTCTTCATGCGCAGTGGTCAACGCGGCACTCTCTAGCTGCCAAGAGCACTTTTTACTATGTGCACCCAACCAGAGTGACGGGAGGAGCACATTTCAGAAAACGTGCTCAGCTCGTCGAGAAAATGCGATTTAAGCAATACAATTAAAATTGCATCTAAAACCTAAACCAAACGTTGCAGGTAGTTATTTCTTCATGCGCAGTGGTCAACGCGGCATTCTCTAGCTGCCAAGAGCACTTTTTACTATGCGCACCCAACCAGAGTGACGGGAGGAGCACATTCCAGAAAACGTGCTCAGCTCGTCGAGAAAATGCGATTTAAGCAATAAAATTAAAAATGCACCCAAAACCTAAACCAAACGTTGCAGATGGTTATTTCTTCATGCGCAGTGGTCAACGAGGCACTCTCTAGCTGCCAAGAGCACTTTTTACTATGTGCACCCAACCAGAGTGACGGGAGGAGCACATTTCAGAAAACGTGCTCAGCTCGTCGAGAAAATGCGATTTAAGCAATACAATTAAAATTGCATCTAAAACCTAAACCAAACGGTGCAGGTAGTTATTTCTTCATGCGCAGTGGTCAACGCGGCATTCTCTAGCTGCCAAGAGCACTTTTTACTATGCGCACCCAACCAGAGTGACGGGAGGAGCACATTTCAGAAAACGTGCTCAGCTCGTCGAGAAAATGCGATTTAAGCAATAAAATTAAAAATGCACCTAAAACCTAAACCAAACGTTGCAGATGGTCATTTCTTCATGCGCAGTGGTCAACGCGGCACTCTCTAGCTGCCAAGAGCACTGTTTACTATGCACACCCAACCAGAGTGACGGGAGGAGCGCATTTCAGAAAACGTGCTCAGCTCGTCGAGAAAATGCGATTTAAGCAATAAAATTAAAAATGCACCCAAAACCTAAACCAAACGTTGCAGGTGGTTATTTCTTCAAATGCAGTGGTCAACGCGGCACTCTCTAGCTGCCAAGAGCACTTTTTACTATGCGCACCCAACCAGAGTGACGGGAGGAGCACATTCCAGAAAACGTGCTCAGCTCGTCGAGAAAATGCGATTTAAGCAATAAAATTAAAAATGCACCCAAAACCTAAACCAAACGTTGCAGATGGTCATTTCTTCATGCGCAGTGGTCAACGCGGCACTCTCTAGCTGCCAAGAGCACTTTTTACTATGCGCACCCAACCAGAGTGACGGGAGGAGCACATTTCAGAAAACGTGCTCAGCTCGTCGAGAAAATGCGATTTAAGCAATAAAATTAAAAATGCACCCAAAACCTAAACCAAACGTTGCAGGTGGTTATTTCTTCATGCGCAGTGGTCAACGCGGCACTCTCTAGCTGCCAAGAGCACTTTTTACTATGCGCACCCAACCAGAGTACGGGAGGAGCACATTTCAGAAAACGTGCTCAGCTCGTCGAGAAAATGCGATTTAAGCAATAAAATTAAAAATGCACCTAAAACCTAAACCAAACGTTGCAGGTGGTTATTTCTTCATGCGCAGTGGTCAACGCGGCACTCTCTAGCTGCCAAGAGCACTTTTTACTATGCGCACCCACCCAGAGTGACGGGAGGAGCACATTTCAGAAAACGTGCTCAGATCGTCGAGAAAATGCGATTTAAGCAATAAAATTAAAAATGCACCTAAAACCTAAACCAAACGTTGCAGGTGGTTATTTCTTCGTGCGCAGCAGTCAACGCGGCACTCTCTAGCTGCGAAGAGCACTTTTTACTATGCGCACCCAACCAGAGTGACGGGAGGAGCACATTTCAGAAAACGTGCTCAGCTCGTCGAGTAAATGCAATTTAAGCAATAAAATTAAAAATGCACCCAAAACCTAAACCAAACGTTGCAGGTGGTTATTTCTTCATGCGCAGTGGTCAACGCGGCACTCTCTAGCTGCCAAGAGCACTTTTTACTATGCGCACCCAACCAGAGTGACGGGAGGAGCACATTTCAGAAAACGTGCTCAGCTCGTCCAGAAAATGCGATTTAAGCAATAAAATTAAAAATGCACCTAAAACCTAAACCAAACGTTGCAGATGGTTATTTCTTCATGCGCAGTGGTCAACGCGGCATTCTCTAGCTGCCAAGAGCACTTTTTACTATGCGCACCCAACCAGAGTGACGGGAGGAGCACATTTCAGAAAACGTGCTCAGCTCGTCGAGAAAATGCGATTTAAGCAATAAAATTAAAAATGCACCTAAAACCTAAACCAAACGTTGCAGATGGTCATTTCTTCATGCGCAGTGGTCAACGCGGCACTCTCTAGCTGCCAAGAGCACTGTTTACTATGCACACCCAACCAGAGTGACGGGAGGAGCGCATTTCAGAAAACGTGCTCAGCTCGTCGAGAAAATGCGATTTAAGCAATAAAATTAAAAATGCACCCAAAACCTAAACCAAACGTTGCAGGTGGTTATTTCTTCAAATGCAGTGGTCAACGCGGCACTCTCTAGCTGCCAAGAGCACTTTTTACTATGCGCACCCAACCAGAGTGACGGGAGGAGCACATTCCAGAAAACGTGCTCAGCTCGTCGAGAAAATGCGATTTAAGCAATAAAATTAAAAATGCACCCAAAACCTAAACCAAACGTTGCAGATGGTCATTTCTTCATGCGCAGTGGTCAACGCGGCACTCTCTAGCTGCCAAGAGCACTTTTTACTATGCGCACCCAACCAGAGTGACGGGAGGAGCACATTTCAGAAAACGTGCTCAGCTCGTCGAGAAAATGCGATTTAAGCAATAAAATTAAAAATGCACCCAAAACCTAAACCAAACGTTGCAGGTGGTTATTTCTTCATGCGCAGTGGTCAACGCGGCACTCTCTAGCTGCCAAGAGCACTTTTTACTATGCGCACCCAACCAGAGTACGGGAGGAGCACATTTCAGAAAACGTGCTCAGCTCGTCGAGAAAATGCGATTTAAGCAATAAAATTAAAAATGCACCTAAAACCTAAACCAAACGTTGCAGGTGGTTATTTCTTCATGCGCAGTGGTCAACGCGGCACTCTCTAGCTGCCAAGAGCACTTTTTACTATGCGCACCCACCCAGAGTGACGGGAGGAGCACATTTCAGAAAACGTGCTCAGATCGTCGAGAAAATGCGATTTAAGCAATAAAATTAAAAATGCACCTAAAACCTAAACCAAACGTTGCAGGTGGTTATTTCTTCGTGCGCAGCAGTCAACGCGGCACTCTCTAGCTGCGAAGAGCACTTTTTACTATGCGCACCCAACCAGAGTGACGGGAGGAGCACATTTCAGAAAACGTGCTCAGCTCGTCGAGTAAATGCAATTTAAGCAATAAAATTAAAAATGCACCCAAAACCTAAACCAAACGTTGCAGGTGGTTATTTCTTCATGCGCAGTGGTCAACGCGGCACTCTCTAGCTGCCAAGAGCACTTTTTACTATGCGCACCCAACCAGAGTGACGGGAGGAGCACATTTCAGAAAACGTGCTCAGCTCGTCCAGAAAATGCGATTTAAGCAATAAAATTAAAAATGCACCTAAAACCTAAACCAAACGTTGCAGATGGTTATTTCTTCATGCGCAGTGGTCAACGCGGCACTCTCTAGCTGCCAAGAGCACTTTTTACTATGCGCACCCAACCAGAGTGACGGGAGGAGCACATTTCAGAAAACGTGCTCAGCTCGTCGAGAAAATGCGATTTAAGCAATAAAATTAAAAATGCACCCAAAACCTAAACCAAACGTTGCAGATGGTCATTTCTTCATGTGCAGTGGTCAACGCGGCACTCTCTAGCTGCCAAGAGCACTTTTTACTATGCACACCCAACCAGAGTGACGGGAGGAGCGCATTTCAGAAAACGTGCTCAGCTCGACGAGAAAATGCGATTTAAGCAATAAAATTAAAAATGCACCCAAAACCTAAACCAAACGTTGCAGGTGGTTATTTCTTCATGCGCAGTGGTCAACGCGGCACTCTCTAGCTGCCAAGAGCACTTTTTACGATGCGCACCCAACCAGAGTGACGGGAGGAGCACATTTCAGAAAACGTGCTCAGCTCGTCCAGAAAATGCGATTTAAGCAATAAATTTAAAAATGCACCTAAAACCTAAACCAAACGTTGCAGATGGTCATTTCTTCATGCGCAGTGGTCAACGCGGCACTCTCTAGCTGCCAAGAGCACTTTTTACTATGCACACCCAACCAGAGTGACGGGAGGAGCACAGTTCAGAAAACGTGCTCAGCTCGTCGAGAAAATGCGATTTAAGCAATAAAATTAAAAATGCACCCAAAACATTAAACCAAACGTTGCAGGTGGTTATTTCTTCATGCGCAGTGGTCAACGCGGCACTCTCTAGCTACCAAGAGCATTTTTTACTATGCGCACCCAACCAGAGTGACGGGAGGAGCACATTTCAGAAAACGTGCTCAGCTCGACGAGAAAATGCGATTTAAGCAATAAAATTAAAAATGCACCCAAAACCTAAACCAAACGTTGCAGGTGGTTATTTCTTCATGCGCAGTGGTCAACGCGGCACTCTCTAGCTGCCAAGACCACTTTTTACGATGCACACCCAACCAGAGAGACGGGAGGAGCGCATTTCAGAAAACGTGCTCAGCTCGACGAGAAAATGCGATTTAAGCAATAAAATTAAAAATGCACCCAAAACCTAAACCAAACGTTGCAGGTGGTTATTTCTTCATGCGCAGTGGTCAACGCGGCACTCTCTAGCTGCCAAGAGCACTTTTTACTATGCGCACCCAACCAGAGTGACGGGAGGAGCGCATTTCAGAAAACGTGCTCAGCTCGTCGAGAAAATGCGATTTAAGCAATAAAATTAAAAATGCACCTAAAACCTAAACCAAAAGTTGCAGGTGGTTATTTCTTCATGCGCAGCAGTCAACACGGCACTCTCTAGCTGCCAAGAGCACTTTTTACTATGCGCACCCACCCAGAGTGACGGGAGGAGCATATTTCAGAAAACGTGCTCAGCTCGTCCAGATAATGCGATTTAAGCAATAAAATTAAAAATGCACCTAAAACCTAAACCAAACGTTGCAGATGGTCATTTCTTCATGCGCAGTGGTCAACGCGGCACTCTGTAGCTGCCAAGAGCACCTTTTACTATGCACACCCAACCAGAGTGACGGGAGGAGCGCATTTTAGAAAACGTGCTCAGCTCGACGAGAAAATGCGATTTAAGCAATAAAATTAAAAATGCACCCAAAACCTAAACCAAACGTTGCAGGTGGTTATTTCTTCATGTGCAGTGGTCAACGCGGCACTCTCTAGCTGCCAAGAGCACTTTTTACTATGCGCACCCAACCAGAGTGACGGGAGGAGCACATTTCAGAAAACGTGCTCAGCTCGTCGAGAAAATGCGATTTAAGCAATAAAATTAAAAATGCACCTAAAACCTAAACCAAACGTTGCAGGTGGTTATTTCTTCATGCGCAGCAGTCAACGCGGCACTCTCTAGCTGCCAAGAGCACTTTTTACTATGCGCACCCAACCAGAGTGACGGGAGGAGCACATTTCAGAAAACGTGCTCAGCTCGTCGAGAAAATGCGATTTAAGCAATAAAATTAAAAATGCACCTCAAACCTAAACCAAACGTTGCAGGTGGTTATTTCTTCATATGCAGCAGTCAACGCGGCACTCTCTAGCTGCCAAGAGCACTTTTTACTATGCGCACCCAACCAGAGTGACGGGAGGAGCACATTTCAGAAAACGTGCTCAGCTCGTCGAGAAAATGCGATTTAAGCAATAAAATTAAAAATGCACCTAAAACCTAAACCAAAAGTTGCAGGTGGTTATTTCTTCATGCGCAGCAGTCAACACGGCACTCTCTAGCTGCCAAGAGCACATTTTACTATGCGCACCCAACCAGAGTGACGGGAGGAGCACATTTCAGAAAACGTGCTCAGCTCGTCGAGAAAATGCGATTTAAGCAATAAAATTAAAAATGCACCAAAAACCTAAACCAAACGTTGCAGATGGTCATTTCTTCATGTGCAGTGGTCAACGCGGCACTCTCTAGCTGCCAAGAGCACTTTTTACAATGGACACCCAACCAGAGTGACGGGAGGAGCGCATTTCAGAAAACGTGCTCAGCTCGTCGAGAAAATGCGATTTAAGCAATAAAATTAAAAATGCACCTAAAAACCTAAACCAAACGTTGCAGGTGGTTATTTCTTCATGCGCATTGGTCAACGCGGCACTCTCTAGCTGCCAAGAGCACTTTTTACTATGTGCACCCAACCAGAGTGACGTGAGGAGCACATTTCAGAAAACGTGCTCAGCTCGTCGAGAAAATGCGATTTAAGCAATAAAATTAAAAATGCACCTAAAACCTAAACCAAACGTTGCAGGTGGTTATTTCTTCATGCGCAGCAGTCAACGCGGCACTCTCTAGCTGCCAAGAGCACTTTTTACTATGCGCACCCAACCAGAGTGACGGGAGGAGCACATTTCAGAAAACGTGCTCAGCTCGTCGAGAAAATGCGATTTAAGCAATAAAATTAAAAATGCACCCAAAACATTAAACCAAACGTTGCAGGTGGTTATTTCTTCATGCGCAGTGGTCAACGCGGCACTCTCTAGCTGCCAAGAGCATTTTTTACTATGCGCACCCAACCAGAGTGACGGGAGGAGCACATTTCAGAAAATGTGCTCAGCTCGTCGAGAAAATGCGATTTAAGCAATAAAATTAAAAATGCACCTAAAACCTAAACCAAACGTTGCAGGTGGTTATTTCTTCATGCGCAGTGGTCAACGCGGCACTCTCTAGCTGCCAAGAGCACTTTTTACTATGCGCACCCAACCAGAGTGACGGGAGGAGCACATTTCAGAAAACGTGCTCAGCTCGTTGAGAAAATGCGATTTAAGCAATAAAATTAAAAATGCACCTAAAACCTAAACCAAACGTTGCAGGTGGTTATTTCTTCGTGCGCAGCAGTCAACGCGGCACTCTCTAGCTGCCAAGAGCACTTTTTACTATGAGCACCCAACCAGAGTGACGGGAGGAGCACATTTCAGAAAACGTGCTCAGCTCGTCGAGTAAATGCAATCTAAGCAATAAAATTAAAAATGCACCCAAAACCTAAACCAAACGTTGCAGGTGGTTATTTCTTCATGCGCAGTGGTCAACGCGGCACTCTCTAGCTGCCAAGAGCACTTTTTACTATGCGCACCCAACCAGACTGACGGGAGGAGCACATTTCAGAAAACGTGCTCAGCTCGTCCAGAAAACGCGATTTAAGCAAAAAAATTAAAAATGCACCTAAAACCTAAACCAAACGTTGCAGATGGTCATTTCTTCATGCGCAGTGGTCAACGCGGCACTCTCTAGCTGCCAAGAGCACTTTTTACTATGCACACCCAACCAGAGTGACGGGAGGAGCACATTTCAGAAAACGTGCTCAGCTCGTCCAGACAATGCGATTTAAGCAATAAAATTAAAAATGCACCCAAAACCTAAACCAAACGTTGCAGGTGGTTGTTTCTTCGTGCGCAGTGGTCAACGCGGCATTCTCTAGCTGCCAAGAGCACTTTTTACTATGCGCACCCAACCAGAGTGACGGGAGGAGCACATTCCAGAAAACGTGCTCAGCTCGTCGAGAAAATGCGATTTAAGCAATAAAATTAAAAATGCACCCAAAACCTAAACCAAACGTTGCAGATGGTTATTTCTTCATGCGCAGTGGTCAACAAGGCACTCTCTAGCTGCCAAGAGCACTTTTTACTATGCGCACCCACCCAGAGTGACGGGAGGAGCACATTTCAGAAAACGTGCTCAGCTCGTCGAGAAAATGCGATTTAAGCAATAAAATTAAAAATGCACCCAAAACCTAAACCAAACGTTGCAGGTGGTTATTTCTTCAAATGCAGTGGTCAACGCGGCACTCTCTAGCTGCCAAGAGCACTTTTTACTATGCGCACCCAACCAGAGTGACGGGAGGAGCACATTCCAGAAAACGTGCTCAGCTCGTCGAGAAAATGTGATTTAAGCAATAAAATTAAAAATGCACCCAAAACCTAAACCAAACGGTCCAGATGGTCATTTCTTCATGCGCAGTGGTCAACGCGGCACTCTCTAGCTGCCAAGAGCACTTTTTACTATGCGCACCCAACCAGAGTGACGGGAGGAGCACATTTCAGAAAACGTGCTCAGCTCGTCGAGAAAATGCGATTTAAGCAATAAAATTAAAAATGCACCCAAAACCTAAACCAAACGTTGCAGGTGGTTATTTCTTCATGCGCAGTGGTCAACGCGGCACTCTCTAGCTGCCAAGAGCACTTTTTACTATGCGCACCCAACCAGAATGACGGGAGGAGCACATTTCAGAAAACGTGCTCAGCTCGTCGAGAAAATGCGATTTAAGCAATAAAATTAAAAATGCACCCAAAACCTAAAACAAACGTTGCAGATTTTCATTTCTTCATGCGCAGTGGTCAACGCAGCACTCTCTAGCTGCCAAGAGCACTTTTTACTATGCGCACCCAACCAGAGTGACGGGAGGAGCACATTTCAGAAAACGTGCTCAGCTCGACAAGAAAATGCGATTTAAGCAATAAAATTAAAAATGCACCCAAAACCTAAACCAAACGTTGCAGGCGGTTATTTCTTCATGCGCAGTGGTCAACGCGGCACTCTCTAGCTGCCAAGAGCACTTTTTACTATGCGCACCCAACCAGAGTGACGGGAGGAGCACATTTCAGAAAACGTGCTCAGCTCGTCAAGAAAATGCGATTTAAGCAATAAAATTAAAAATGCACCTAAAACCTAAACCAAACGTTGCAGGTGGTTATTTCTTCATGCGCAGCAGTCAACGCGGCACTCTCTAGCTGCCAAGAGCACTTTTTACTATGCGCACCCAACCAGAGTGAAGGGAGGAGCACATTTCAGAAAACGTGCTCAGCTCGTCGAGAAAATGCGATTTAAGCAATAAAATTAAAAATGCACCCAAAACCTAAACTAAACGTTGCAGGTGGTTATTTCTTCATGCGCAGTGGTCAACGCGGCACTCTCTAGCTGCCAAGAGCACTTTTTACTATGCGCACCCTACCAGAGTGACGGGAGGAGCACATTTCAGAAAACGTGCTCAGCTCGTCGAGAAAATGCGATTTAAGCATTAAAATTAAAAATGCACCTAAAACCTAAACCAAACGTTGCAGGTGGTTATTTCTTCATGCGCAGCAGTCAACGCGGCACTCTCTAGCTGCCGAGAGCACTTTTTACTATGCGCACCCAACCAGAGTGACGGGAGGAGCACATTTCAGAAAACGTGCTCAGCTCGTCGAGAAAATGCAATTTAAGCAATAAAATTAACAATGCACCTAAAACCTAAACCAAACGTTGCAAATGGTCATTTCTTCATGCGCAGTGGTCAACGCGGCACTCTCTAGTTGCCAAGAGCACTTTTTACTATGCGCACCCAACCAGAGTGACGGGAGGAGCACATTTCAGAAAACGTGCTCAGCTCGTCGAGAAAATGCGATTTAAGCAATAAAATTAAAAATGCACCTAAAACCTAAACCAAACGTTGCAGATGTACATTTCTTCATACGCAGTGGTCAACGCGGCACTCTCTAGCTGCCAAGAGCACTGTTTACTATGCACACCCAACCAGAGTGACGGGAGGAGCGCATTTCAGAAAACGTGCTCAGCTCGTCGAGAAAATGCGATTTAAGCAATAAAATTAAAAATGCACCCAAAACCTAAACCAAACGTTGCAGGTGGTTATTTCTTCATGCGCAGTGGTCAACGCGGCACTCTCTAGCTGCCAAGAGCACTTTTTACTATGCGCACCCAACCAGAGTGACGGGAGGAGCACATTTCAGAAAACGTGCTCAGCTCGTCGAGAAAATGCGATTTAAGCAATAAAATTAAAAATGCACCCAAAACCTAAACCAAACGTTGCAGGTGGTTATTTCTTCATATGCAGCAGTCAACGCGGCACTCTCTAGCTGCAAAGAGCACTTTTTACTATGCGCACCCAACCAGAGTGACGGGAGGAGCACATTTCAGAAAACGTGCTCAGCTCGTCGAGAAAATGCGATTTAAGCAATAAAATTAAAAATGCACCTAAAACCTAAACCAAACGTTGCAGATGGTCATTTCTTCATGCGCAGTGGTCAACGCGGCACTCTCTAGCTGCCAAGAGCACTGTTTACTATGCACACCCAACCAGAGTGACGGGAGGAGCGCATTTCAGAAAACGTGCTCAGCTCGTCGAGAAAATGCGATTTAAGCAATAAAATAAAAAATGCACCTAAAACCTAAACCAAACGTTGCAGGTGGATATTTCTTCATGCGCAGTGGTCAACGCGGCACTCTCTAGCTGCCAAGAGCACTTTTTACTATGCGCATCCAACCAGAGTGACGGGAGGAGCACATTTCAGAAAACGTGCTCAGCTCGTCGAGAAAATGCGATTTAAGCAATAACATTAAAAATGCACCTAAAACCTAAACCAAACGTTGCAGGTGGTTATTTCTTGATGCGCAGTGGTCAACGCGGCACTCTCTCGCTGCCAAGAGAACTTTTTACTATGCGCACCCAACCAGAGTGACGGGAGGAGCACATTCCAGAAAACGTGCTCAGCTCGTCGAGAAAATGCGATTTAAGCAATAAAATTAAAAATGCACCCAAAACCTAAACCAAACGTTGCAGGTGGTTATTTCTTCGTGCGCAGCAGTCAACGCGGCACTCTCTAGCTGCCAAGAGCACTTTTTACTATGCGCACCCAACCAGAGTGACGGGACGAGCACATTTCAGAAAACGTGCTCAGCTCGCCGAGAAAATGCGATTTAAGCAATACAATTAAAAATGCACCTAAAACCTAAACCAAACGTTGCAGGTGGTTATTTCTTCATGTGCAGTGGTCAACGCGGCACTCTCTAGCAGAGCACTTTTTACTATGCGCACCCACCCAGAGTGACGGGAGGAGCACATTTCAGAAAACGTGCTCAGCTCGTCGAGAAAATGCGATTTAAGCAATAAAATTAAAAATGCACCGAAAATCTATACCAAACGTTGCAGGTGGTTATTTCTTCATATGCAGTGGTCAACGCGGCACTCTCTAGCTGCCAAGAGCACTTTTTACTATGCGCACCCAACCAGAGTGACGGGAGGAGCACATTCCAGAAAACGTGCTCAGCTCGTCGAGAAAATGCGATTTAAGCAATAAAATTAAAAATGCACCTAAAACCTAAACCAAAAGTTGCAGGTGGTTATTTCTTCATGCGCAGCAGTCAACACGGCACTCTCTAGCTGCCAAGAGCACATTTTACTATGCGCACCCAACCAGAGTGACGGGAGGAGCACATTTCAGAAAACGTGCTCAGCTCGTCGAGAAAATGCGATTTAAGCAATAAAATTAAAAATGCACCCAAAACCTAAACCAAACGTTGCAGATGGTCATTTCTTCATGTGCAGTGGTCAACGCGGCACTCTCTAGCTGCCAAGAGCACTTTTTACAATGGACACCCAACCAGAGTGACGGGAGGAGCGCATTTCAGAAAACGTGCTCAGCTCGTCGAGAAAATGCGATTTAAGCAATAAAATTAAAAATGCACCTAAAAACCTAAACCAAACGTTGCAGGTGGTTATTTCTTCATGCGCGTTGGTCAACGCGGCACTCTCTAGCTGCCAAGAGCACTTTTTACTATGTGCACCCAACCAGAGTGACGTGAGGAGCACATTTCAGAAAACGTGCTCAGCTCGTCGAGAAAATGCGATTTAAGCAATAAAATTAAAAATGCACCTAAAACCTAAACCAAACGTTGCAGGTGGTTATTTCTTCATGCGCAGCAGTCAACGCGGCACTCTCTAGCTGCCAAGAGCACTTTTTACTATGCGCACCCAACCAGAGTGACGGGAGGAGCACATTTCAGAAAACGTGCTCAGCTCGACGAGAAAATGCGATTTAAGCAATAAAATTAAAAATGCACCCAAAACATTAAACCAAACGTTGCAGGTGGTTATTTCTTCATGCGCAGTGGTCAACGCGGCACTCTCTAGCTGCCAAGAGCATTTTTTACTATGCGCACCCAACCAGAGTGACGGGAGGAGCACATTTCAGAAAACGTGCTCAGCTCGTCGAGAAAATGCGATTTAAGCAATAAAATTAAAAATGCACCTAAAACCTAAACCAAACGTTGCAGGTGGTTATTTCTTCATGCGCAGTGGTCAACGCGGCACTCTCAAGCTGTCAAGAGCACTTTTTACTATGCGCACCCAACCAGAGTGACGGGAGGAGCACATTTCAGAAAACGTGCTCAGCTCGTTGAGAAAATGCGATTTAAGCAATAAAATTAAAAATGCACCTAAAACCTAAACCAAACGTTGCAGGTGGTTATTTCTTCGTGCGCAGCAGTCAACGCGGCACTCTCTAGCTGCCAAGAGCACTTTTTACTATGAGCACCCAACCAGACTGACGGGAGGAGCACATTTCAGAAAACGTGCTCAGCTCGTCCAGAAAACGCGATTTAAGCAAAAAAATTAAAAATGCACCTAAAACCTAAACCAAACGTTGCAGATGGTCATTTATTCATGCGCAGTGGTCAACGCGGCACTCTCTAGCTGCCAAGAGCACTTTTTACTATGCACACCCAACCAGAGTGACGGGAGGAGCACATTTCAGAAAACGTGCTCAGCTCGTCCAGACAATGCGATTTAAGCAATAAAATTAAAAATGCACCCAAAACCTAAACCAAACGTTGCAGGTGGTTATTTCTTCGTGCGCAGTGGTCAACGCGGCATTCTCTAGCTGCCAAGAGCACTTTTTACTATGCGCACCCAACCAGAGTGACGGGAGGAGCACATTCCAGAAAACGTGCTCAGCTCGTCGAGAAAATGCGATTTAAGCAATAAAATTAAAAATGCACCCAAAACCTAAACCAAACGTTGCAGATGGTTATTTCTTCATGCGCAGTGGTCAACAAGGCACTCTCTAGCTGCCAAGAGCACTTTTTACTATGCGCACCCACCCAGAGTGACGGGAGGAGCACATTTCAGAAAACGTGCTCAGCTCGTCGAGAAAATGCGATTTAAGCAATAAAATTAAAAATGCACCCAAAACCTAAACCAAACGTTGCAGGTGGTTATTTCTTCAAATGCAGTGGTCAACGCGGCACTCTCTAGCTGCCAAGAGCACTTTTTACTATGCGCACCCAACCAGAGTGACGGGAGGAGCACATTCCAGAAAACGTGCTCAGCTCGTCGAGAAAATGCGATTTAAGCAATAAAATTAAAAATACACCCAAAACCTAAACCAAACGGTCCAGATGGTCATTTCTTCATGCGCAGTGGTCAACGCGGCACTCTCTAGCTGCCAAGAGCACTTTTTACTATGCGCACCCAACCAGAGTGACGGGAGGAGCACATTTCAGAAAACGTGCTCAGCTCGTCGAGAAAATGCGATTTAAGCAATAAAATTAAAAATGCACCCAAAACCTAAACCAAACGTTGCAGGTGGTTATTTCTTCATGCGCAGTGGTCAACGCGACACTCTCTAGCTGCCAAGAGCACTTTTTACTATGCGCACCTAACCAGAGTGACGGGAGGAGCACATTTCAGAAAACGTGCTCAGCTCGTCCAGAAAATGCGATTTAAGCAATAAATTTAAAAATGCACCTAAAACCTAGACCAAACGTTGCAGATGGTCATTTCTTCATGCGCAGTGGTCAACGCGGCACTCTCTAGCTGCCAAGAGCACTTTTTACTATGCACACCCAACCAGAGTGACGGGAGGAGCGCATTTTAGAAAACGTGCTCAGCTCGACGAGAAAATGCGATTTAAGCAATAAAATTAAAAATGCACCCACAACCTAAACCAAACGTTGCAGGTGGTTATTTCTTCATGCGCAGTGGTCAACGCGGCACTCTCTAGCTGCCAAGAGCACTTTTTACTATGCGCACCCAACCAGAGTGACGGGAGGAGCACATTTCAGAAAACGTGCTCAGCTCGTCGAGAAAATGCGATTTAAGCAATAAAATTAAAAATGCACCTAAAACCTAAACCAAACGTTGCAGGTGGTTATTTCTTCATGCGCAGCAGTCAACGCGGCACTCTCTAGCTGCCAAGAGCACTTTTTACTATGCGCACCCAACCAGAGTGACGGGAGGAGCACATTTCAGAAAACGTGCTCAGCTCGTCGAGAAAATGCGATTTAAGCAATAAAATTAAAAATGCACCTAAAACCTAAACCAAACGTTGCAGGTGGTTATTTCTTCATGCGCAGTGGTCAACGCGGCACTCTCTAGCTGCCAAGAGCACTTTTTACTATGCGCACCCAACCAGAATGACGGGAGGAGCACATTTCAGAAAACGTGCTCAGCTCGTCGAGAAAATGCGATTTAAGCAATAAAATTAAAAATGCACCCAAAACCTAAAACAAACGTTGCAGATTTTCATTTCTTCATGCGCAGTGGTCAACGCAGCACTCTCTAGCTGCCAAGAGCACTTTTTACTATGCGCACCCAACCAGAGTGACGGGAGGAGCACATTTCAGAAAACGTGCTCAGCTCGACAAGAAAATGCGATTTAAGCAATAAAATTAAAAATGCAACCAAAACCTAAACCAAACGTTGCAGGCGGTTATTTCTTCATGCGCAGTGGTCAACGCGGCACTCTCTAGCTGCCAAGAGCACTTTTTACTATGCGCACCCAACCAGAGTGACGGGAGGAGCACATTTCAGAAAACGTGCTCAGCTCGTCAAGAAAATGCGATTTAAGCAATAAAATTAAAAATGCACCTAAAACCTAAACCAAACGTTGCAGGTGGTTATTTCTTCATGCGCAGCAGTCAACGCGGCACTCTCTAGCTGCCAAGAGCACTTTTTACTATGCGCACCCAACCAGAGTGAAGGGAGGAGCACATTTCAGAAAACGTGCTCAGCTCGTCGAGAAAATGCGATTTAAGCAATAAAATTAAAAATGCACCCAAAACCTAAACTAAACGTTGCAGGTGGTTATTTCTTCATGCGCAGTGGTCAACGCGGCACTCTCTAGCTGCCAAGAGCACTTTTTACTATGCGCACCCTACCAGAGTGACGGGAGGAGCACATTTCAGAAAACGTGCTCAGCTCGTCGAGAAAATGCGATTTAAGCATTAAAATTAAAAATGCACCTAAAACCTAAACCAAACGTTGCAGGTGGTTATTTCTTCATGCGCAGCAGTCAACGCGGCACTCTCTAGCTGCCGAGAGCACTTTTTACTATGCGCACCCAACCAGAGTGACGGGAGGAGCACATTTCAGAAAACGTGCTCAGCTCGTCGAGAAAATGCAATTTAAGCAATAAAATTAACAATGCACCTAAAACCTAAACCAAACGTTACAAATGGTCATTTCTTCATGCGCAGTGGTCAACGCGGCACTCTCTAGTTGCCAAGAGCACTTTTTACTATGCGCACCCAACCAGAGTGACGGGAGGAGCACATTTCAGAAAACGTGCTCAGCTCGTCGAGAAAATGCGATTTAAGCAATAAAATTAAAAATGCACCTAAAACCTAAACCAAACGTTGCAGATGGTCATTTCTTCATGCGCAGTGGTCAACGCGGCACTCTCTAGCTGCCAAGAGCACTTTTTACTATGTGCACCCAACCAGAGTGACGGGAGGAGCACATTTCAGAAAACGTGCTCAGCTCGTCGAGAAAATGCGATTTAAGCAATAAAATTAAAAATGCACCCAAAACATTAAACCAAACGTTGCAGGTGGTTATTTCTTCATGCGCAATGGTCAACGCGGCACTCTCTAGCTGCCAAGAGCATTTTTTCCTTTGCGCACCCAACCAGAGTGACGGGAGGAGCACATTTCAGAAAACGTGCTCAGCTCGTCGAGAAAATGCGATTTAAGCAATAAAATTAAAAATGCACCTAAAACCTAAACCAAACGTTGCAGGTGGTTATTTCTTCATGCGCAGTGGTCAACGCGGCACTCTCTAGCTGCCAAGAGTACTTTTTACTATGCGCACCCAACCAGAGTGACGGGAGGAGCACATTTCAGAAAACGTGCTCAGCTCGTCGAGAAAATGCGATTTAAGCAATAAAATTAAAAATGCACCTAAAACCTAAACCAAACGTTGCAGGTGGTTATTTCTTCGTGCGCAGCAGTCAACGCGGCACTCTCTAGCTGCCAAGAGCACTTTTTACTATGCGCACCCAACCAGAGTGACGGGAGGAGCACATTCCAGAAAACGTGCTCAGCTCGTCGAGAAAATGCGATTTAAGCAATAAAATTAAAAATGCACCCAAAACCTAAACCAAACGTTGCAGATGGTCATTTCTTCATGCGCAGTGGTCAACGCGGCACTCTCTAGCTGCCAAGAGCACTTTTTACGATGCACACCCAACCAGAGAGACGGGAGGAGCGCATTTCAGAAAACGTGCTCAGCTCGACGAGAAAATGCGATTTAAGCAATAAAATTAAAAATGCACCCAAAACCTAAACCAAACGTTGCAGGTGGTTATTTCTTCATGCGCAGTGGTCAACGCGGCACTCTCTAGCTGCCAAGAGCACTTTCTACTATGCGCACCCAACCAGAGTGACGGGAGGAGCGCATTTCAGAAAACGTGCTCAGCTCGTCGAGAAAATGCGATTTAAGCAATAAAATTAAAAATGCACCTAAAACCTAAACCAAAAGTTGCAGGTGGTTGTTTCTTCATGCGCAGCAGTCAACACGGCACTCTCTAGCTGCCAAGAGCACTTTTTACTATGCGCACCCACCCAGAGTGACGGGAGGAGCATATTTCAGAAAACGTGCTCAGCTCGTCCAGATAATGCGATTTAAGCAATAAAATTAAAAATGCACCTAAAACCTAAACCAAACATTGCAGATGGTCATTTCTTCATGCGCAGTGGTCAACGCGGCACTCTGTAGCTGCCAAGAGCACCTTTTACTATGCACACCCAACCAGAGTGACGGGAGGAGCACATTTCAGAAAACGTGCTCAGCTCGACGAGACAATGCGATTTAAGCAATAAAATTAAAAATGCACCCAAAACCTAAACCAAACGTTGCAGGTGGTTATTTCTTCATGTGCAGTGGTCAACGCGGCACTCTCTAGCTGCCAAGAGCACTTTTTACTATGCGCACCCAACCAGAGTGACGGGAGGAGCACATTTCAGAAAACGTGCTCAGCTCGTCGAGAAAATGCGATTTAAGCAATAAAATTAAAAATGCACCTAAAACCTAAACCAAACGTTGCAGGTGGTTATTTCTTTATGCGCAGCAGTCAACGCGGCACTCTCTAGCTGCCAAGAGCACTTTTTACTATGCGCACCCAACCAGAGTGACGGGAGGAGCACATTTCAGAAAACGTGCTCAGCTCGTCGAGAAAATGCGATTTAAGCAATAAAATTAAAAATGCACCCAAAACATTAAACCAAACGTTGCAGGTGGTTATTTCTTCATGCGCAGTGGTCAACGCGGCACTCTCTAGCTGCCAAGAGCATTTTTTACTATGCGCACCCAACCAGAGTGACGGGAGGAGCACATTTCAGAAAACGTGCTCAGCTCGTCGAGAAAATGCGATTTAAGCAATAAAATTAAAAATGCACCTAAAACCTAAACCAAACGTTGCAGGTGGTTATTTCTTCATGCGCAGTGGTCAACGCGGCACTCTCTAGCTGCCAAGAGCACTTTTTACTATGCGCACCCAACCAGAGTGACGGGAGGAGCACATTTCAGAAAACGTGCTCAGCTCGTTGAGAAAATGCGATTTAAGCAATAAAATTAAAAATGCACCTAAAACCTAAACCAAACGTTGCAGGTGGTTATTTCTTCGTGCGCAGCAGTCAACGCGGCACTCTCTAGCTGCCAAGAGCACTTTTTACTATGAGCACCCAACCAGAGTGACGGGAGGAGCACATTTAAGAAAACGTGCTCAGCTCGTCGAGTAAATGCAATTTAAGCAATAAAATTAAAAATGCACCCAAAACCTAAACCAAACGTTGCAGGTGGTTATTTCTTCATGCGCAGTGGTCAACGCGGCACTCTCTAGCTGCCAAGAGCACTTTTTACTATGCGCACCCAACCAGACTGACGGGAGGAGCACATTTCAGAAAACGTGCTCAGCTCGTCCAGAAAACGCGATTTAAGCAAAAAAATTAAAAATGCACCTAAAACCTAAACCAAACGTTGCAGATGGTCATTTCTTCATGCGCAGTGGTCAACGCGGCACTCTCTAGCTGCCAAGAGCACTTTTTACTATGCACACCCAACCAGAGTGACGGGAGGAGCACATTTCAGAAAACGTGCTCAGCTCGTCCAGACAATGCGATTTAAGCAATAAAATTAAAAATGCACCCAAAACCTAAACCAAACGTTGCAGGTGGTTATTTCTTCGTGCGCAGTGGTCAACGCGGCATTCTCTAGCTGCCAAGAGCACTTTTTACTATGCGCACCCAACCAGAGTGACGGGAGGAGCACATTCCAGAAAACGTGCTCAGCTCGTCGAGAAAATGCGATTTAAGCAATAAAATTAAAAATGCACCCAAAACCTAAACCAAACGTTGCAGATGGTTATTTCTTCATGCGCAGTGGTCAACGCGGCACTCTCTAGCTGCCAAGAGCACTTTTTACTATGCGCACCCAATCAGAGTGACGGGAGGAGCACATTTCAGAAAACGTGCTCAGCTCGTCGAGAAAATGCGATTTAAGCAATAAAATTAAAAATACACCCAAAACCTAAACCAAACGTTGCAGATGGTCATTTCTTCATGCGCAGTGGTCAACGCGGCACTCTCTAGCTGCCAAGAGCACTTTTAACTATGCACACCCAACCAGAGTGACGGGAAGAGCGCATTTTAGAAAACGTGCTCAGCTCGACGAGAAAATGCGATTTAAGCAATAAAATTAAAAATGCACCCAAAACCTAAACCAAACGTTGCAGGTGGTTATTTCTTCATGCGCAGCAGTCAACACGGCACTCTCTAGCTGCCAAGAGCACTTTTTACTATGCGCACCCACCCAGAGTGACGGGAGGAGCATATTTCAGAAAACGTGCTCAGCTCGTCCAGATAATGCGATTTAAGCAATAAAATTAAAAATGCACCTAAAACCTAAACCAAACGTTGCAGATGGTCATTTCTTCATGCGCAGTGGTCAACGCGGCACTCTGTAGCTGCCAAGAGCACCTTTTACTATGCACACCCAACCAGAGTGACGGGAGGAGCGCATTTTAGAAAACGTGCTCAGCTCGACGAGAAAATGCGATTTAAGCAATAAAATTAAAAATGCACCCAAAACCTAAACCAAACGTTGCAGGTGGTTATTTCTTCATGTGCAGTGGTCAACGCGGCACTCTCTAGCTGCCAAGAGCACTTTTTACTATGCGCACCCAACCAGAGTGACGGGAGGAGCACATTTCAGAAAACGTGCTCAGCTCGTCGAGAAAATGCGATTTAAGCAATAAAATTAAAAATGCACCTAAAACCTAAACCAAACGTTGCAGGTGGTTATTTCTTCATGCGCAGCAGTCAACGTGGCACTCTCTAGCTGCCAAGAGCACTTTTTACTATGCGCACCCAACCAGAGTGACGGGAGGAGCACATTTCAGAAAACGTGCTCAGCTCGTCGAGAAAATGCAATTTAAGCAATAAAATTAAAAATGCACCTCAAACCTAAACCAAACGTTGCAGGTGGTTATTTCTTCATATTCAGCAGTCAACGCGGCACTCTCTAGCTGCCAAGAGCACTTTTTACTATGCGCACCCAACCAGAGTGACGGGAGGAGCACATTTCAGAAAACGTGCTCAGCTCGTCGAGAAAATGCGATTTAAGCAATAAAATTAAAAATGCACCTAAAACCTAAACCAAAAGTTGCAGGTGGTTATTTCTTCATGCGCAGCAGTCAACACGGCACTCTCTAGCTGCCAAGAGCACATTTTACTATGCGCACCCAACCAGAGTGACGGGAGGAGCACATTTCAGAAAACGTGCTCAGCTCGTCGAGAAAATGCGATTTAAGCAATAAAATTAAAAATGCACCCAAAACCTAAACCAAACGTTGCAGATGGTCATTTCTTCATGTGCAGTGGTCAACGCGGCACTCTCTAGCTGCCAAGAGCACTTTTTACAATGGACACCCAACCAGAGTGACGGGAGGAGCGCATTTCAGAAAACGTGCTCAGCTCGTCGAGAAAATGCGATTTAAGCAATAAAATTAAAAATGCACCTAAAAACCTAAACCAAACGTTGCAGGTGGTTATTTCTTCATGCGCAGTGGTCAACGCGGCACTCTCTAGCTGCCAAGAGCACTTTTTACTACGCGCACCCAACCAGAGTGACGGGAGGAGCACATTTCAGAAAACGTGCTCAGCTCGTCCAGAAAATGCGATTTAAGCAATAAAATTAAAAATGCACCTAAAACCTAAACCAAACGTTGCAGATGGTCATTTCTTCATGCGCAGTGGTCAACGCAGCACTCTCTAGCTGCCAAGTGCACTTTTTACTATGCGCACCCAACCAGAGTGACGGGAGGAGCACATTTCAGAAAACGTGCTCAGCTCGTCCAGACAATGCGATTTAAGCAATAAAATTAAAATTGCACCCAAAACCTAAACCAAACGTTGCAGGTGGTTATTTCTTCATGCGCAGTGGTCAACGCGGCACTCTCTAGCTGCCAAGAGCACTTTTTACTATGCGCACCCAACCAGAGTGACGGGAGGAGCGCATTTCAGAAAACGTGCTCAGCTCGTCGAGAAAATGCGATTTAAGCAATAAAATTAAAAATGCACCTAAAACCTAAACCAAAAGTTGCAGGTGGTTATTTCTTCATGCGCAGCAGTCAACACGGCACTCTCTAGCTGCCAAGAGCACTTTTTACTATGCGCACCCAACCAGAGTGACGGGAGAAGCACATTTCAGAAAACGTGCTCAGCTCGTCGAGAAAATGCGATTTAAGCAATAAAATCAAAAATGCACCCAAAACCTAAACCAAACGTTGCAGATGGTCATTTCTTCATGTGCAGTGGTCAACGCGGCACTCTCTAGCTGCCAAGAGCACTTTTTACTATGCACACCCAACCAGAGTGACGGGAGGAGCGCATTTCAGAAAACGTGCTCAGCTCGTCGAAAAAATGCGATTTAAGCAATAAAATTAAAAATACACCCAAAACCTAAACCAAACGTTGCAGGTGGTTATTTCTTCATGCGCAGTGGTCAACGCGGCACTCTCTAGCTGCCAAGAGCACTTTTTACTATGCGCACCCAACCAGAGTGACGGGAGGAGCACATTTCAGAAAACGTGCTCAGCTCGTCGAGAAAATGCGATTTAAGCAATAAAATTAAAAATGCACCTAAAACCTAAACCAAACGCTGCAGATGGTCATTTCTTCATGCGCAGTGGTCAACGCGGCACTCTCTAGCTGCCAAGAGCACTTTTTACTATACACACCCAACCAGAGTGACGGGAGGAGCACATTCCAGAAAACGTGCTCAGCTCGTCGGGAAAATGCGATTTAAGAAATAAAATTAAAAATGCACCCAAAACCTAAACCAAACGTTGCAGATGGTCATTTCTTCAAGTGCAGTGGTCAACGCGGCACTCTCTAGCTGCCAAGAGCACTTTTTACTATGCACACCCAACCAGAGTGACGGGAGGAGCGCATTTCAGAAAACGTGCTCAGCTCGTCGAGAAAATGCGATTTAAGCAATAAAATTAAAAATGCACCCAAAACCTAAACCAAACGTTGCAGGTGGTTATTTCTTCATGCGCAGTGGTCAACGCGGCACTCTCTAGCTGCCAAGAGCACTTTTTACTATGCGCACCCAACCAGAGTGACGGGAGGAGCACATTTCAGAAAACGTGCTCAGCTCGTCGAGTAAATGCGATTTAAGCAATAAAATTAAAAATGCACCCAAAACCTAAACCAAACGTTGCAGGTGGTTATTTCTTCATGCGCAGTGGTCAACGCGGCACTCTCTAGCTGCCAAGAGCACTTTTTACTATGCGCACCCAACCAGAGTGACGCGAGGAGCACATTTCAGAAAACGTGCTCAGCTCGTCGAGAAAATGCGATTTAAGCAATAAAATTAAAAATGCACCTAAAACCTAAACCAAACGTTGCAGGTGGTTATTTCTTCATATGCAGCAGTCAACGCGGCACTCTCTAGCTGCCAAGAGCACTTTTTACTATGCGCACCCAACCAGAGTGACGGGAGGAGCACATTTCAGAAAACGTGCTCAGCTCGTCGAGAAAATGCGATTTAAGCAATAAAATTAAAAATGCACTTAAAAACCTAAACCAAACGTTGCAGGTGGTTATTTCTTCATGCGCATTGGTCAACGCGGCACTCTCTAGCTGCCAAGAGCACTTTTTACTATGTGCACCCAACCAGAGTGACGGGAGGAGCACATTTCAGAAAACGTGCTCAGCTCGTCGAGAAAATGAGATTTAAGCAATAAAATTAAAAATGCACCCAAAACATTAAACCAAAGGTTGCAGGTGGTTATTTCTTCATGCGCAGTGGTCAACGCGGCACTCTCTAGCTGCCAAGAGCATTTTTTACTATGCGCACCCAACCAGAATGACGGGAGGAGCACATTTCAGAAAACGTGCTCAGCTCGTCGAGAAAATGCGATTTAAGCAATAAAATTAAAAATGCACCTAAAACCTAAACCAAACGTTGCAGGTGGTTATTTCTTCATGCGCAGTGGTCAACGCGGCACTCTCTAGCTGCCAAGAGCACTTTTTACTATGCGCACCCAACCAGAGTGACGGGAGGAGCACATTTCAGAAAACGTGCTCAGCTCGTCGAGAAAATGCGATTTAAGCAATAAAATTAAAAATGCACCTAAAACCTAAACCAAACGTTGCAGGTGGTTATTTCTTCGTGCGCAGCAGTCAACGCGGCACTCTCTAGCTGCCAAGAGCACTTTTTACTATGCGCACCCAACCAGAGTGACGGGAGGAGCACATTTCAGAAAACGTGCTCAGCTCGTCGAGTAAATGCAATTTAAGCAATAAAATTAAAAATGCACCCAAAACCTAAACCAAACGTTGCAGGTGGTTATTTCTTCATGCGCAGTGGTCAACGCGGCACTCTCTAGCTGCCAAGAGCACTTTTTACTATGCGCACCCAACCAGAGTGACGGGAGGAGCGCATTTCAGAAAACGTGCTCAGCTCGTCGAGAAAATGCGATTTAAGCAATAAAATTAAAAATGCACCTAAAACCTAAACCAAAAGTTTCAGGTGGTTATTTCTTCATGCGCAGCAGTCAACACGGCACTCTCTAGCTGCCAAGAGCACTTTTTACTATGCGCACCCAACCAGAGTGACGGGAGGATCACATTTCAGAAAACGTGCTCAGCTCGTCGGGAAAATGCGATTTAAGCAATAAAATTAAAAATGCACCCAAAACCTAAACCAAACGTTGCAGATGGTCATTTCTTCATGTGCAGTGGTCAACGCGGCACTCTCTAGCTGCCAAGAGCACTTTTTACTATGCACACCCAACCAGAGTGACGGGAGGAGCGCATTTCAGAAAACGTGCTCAGCTCGTCGAAAAAATGCGATTTAAGCAATAAAATTAAAAATGCACCCAAAACCTAAACCAAACGTTGCAGGTGGTTATTTCTTCATGCGCAGTGGTCAACGCGGCACTCTCTAGCTGCCAAGAGCACTTTTTACTATGCGCACCCAACCAGAGTGACGGGAGGAGCACATTTCAGAAAACGTGCTCAGCTCGTCGAGAAAATGCGATTTAAGCAATAAAATTAAAAATGCACCCAAAACCTAAACATAACATTGCAGATGGTCATTTCTTCATGTGCAGTGGTGAACGCGGCACTCTCTAGCTGCCAAGAGCACTTTTTACTATGTGCACCCAACCAGAGTGACAGGAGGAGCACATTTCAGAAAACGTGCTCAGCTCGTTGAGAAAATGCGATTTAAGCAATAAAATTAAAAATGCACCCAAAACCTAAACCAAACGTTGCAGGTGGTTATTTCTTCATGCGCAGTGGTCAACGCGGCACTCTTTAGCTGCCAAGAGCATTTTTTACTATGCGCACCCAACCAGAATGACGGGAGGAGCGCATTTCAGAAAACGTGCTCAGCTCGTCGAGAAAATGCGATTTAAGCAATAAAATTAAAAATGCACCCAAAACATTAAACCAAACGTTGCAGGTGGTTATTTCTTCATGCGCAGTGGTCAACGCGGCACTCTCTAGCTGCCAAGAGCACTTTTTACTATGCGCACCCAACCAGAGTGACGGGAGGAGCACATTTCAGAAAACGTGCTCAGCTCGTCGAGAAAATGCGATTTAAGCAATAAAATTAAAAATGCACCTAAAACCTAAACCAAACGTTGCAGGTGGTTATTTCTTCGTGCGCAGCAGTCAACGCGGCACTCTCTAGCTGCCAAGAGCACTTTTTACTATGCGCACCCAACCAGAGTGACGGGAGGAGCACATTTCAGAAAACGTGCTCAGCTCGTCGAGTAAATGCAGTTTAAGCAATAAAATTAAAAATGCACCCAAAACCTAAACCAAACGTTGCAGGTGGTTATTTCTTCATGCGCAGTGGTCAACGCGGCACTCTCTAGCTGCCAAGAGCACTTTTTACTATGCGCACCCAACCAGAGTGACGGGAGGAGCGCATTTCAGAAAACGTGCTCAGCTCGTCGAGAAAATGCGATTTAAGCAATAAAATTAAAAATGCACCTAAAACCTAAACCAAAAGTTTCAGGTGGTTATTTCTTCATGCGCAGCAGTCAACACGGCACTCTCTAGCTGCCAAGAGCACTTTTTACTATGCGCACCCAACCAGAGTGACGGGAGGATCACATTTCAGAAAACGTGCTCAGCTCGTCGGGAAAATGCGATTTAAGCAATAAAATTAAAAATGCACCCAAAACCTAAACCAAACGTTGCAGATGGTCATTTCTTCATGTGCAGTGGTCAACGCGGCACTCTCTAGCCGCCAAGAGCACTTTTTACTATGCACACCCAACCAGAGTGACGGGAGGAGCGCATTTCAGAAAACGTGCTCAGCTCGTCGAAAAAATGCGATTTAAGCAATAAAATTAAAAATGCACCCAAAACCTAAACCAAACGTTGCAGGTGGTTATTTCTTCATGCGCAGTGGTCAACGCGGCACTCTCTAGCTGCCAAGAGCACTTTTTACTATGCGCACCCAACCAGAGTGACGGGAGGAGCACATTTCAGAAAACGTGCTCAGCTCGTCGAGAAAATGCGATTTAAGCAATAAAATTAAAAATGCACCCAAAACCTAAACATAACATTGCAGATGGTCATTTCTTCATGTGCAGTGGTGAACGCGGCACTCTCTAGCTGCCAAGAGCACTTTTTACTATGCGCACCCAACCAGAGTGACAGGAGGAGCACATTTCAGAAAACGTGCTCAGCTCGTTGAGAAAATGCGATTTAAGCAATAAAATTAAAAATGCACCCAAAACCTAAACCAAACGTTGCAGGTGGTTATTTCTTCATGCGCAGTGGTCAACGCGGCACTCTTTAGCTGCCAAGAGCACTTTTTACTATGCGCACCCAACCAGAGGGACGGGAGGAGCGCATTTCAGAAAACGTGCTCAGCTCGTCGAGAAAATGCGATTTAAGCAATAAAATTAAAAATGCACCCAAAACCTAAACCAAACGTTGCAGGTGGTTATTTCTTCATGCGCAGTGGTCAACGCGGCACTCTCTAGCTGCCAAGAGCACTTTTTACTATGCGCACCCAACCAGAGTGACGGGAGGAGCACATTTCAGAAAACGTGCTCAGCTCGTCGAGAAAATGCGATTTAAGCAATAAAATTAAAAATGCACCTAAAACCTAAACCAAACGTTGCAGGTAGTTATTTCTTCGTGCGCAGCAGTCAACGCGGCACTCTCTAGCTGCCAAGAGCACTTTTTACTATGCGCACCCAACCAGAGTGACGGGAGGAGCACATTTCAGAAAACGTGCTCAGCTCGTCGAGTAAATGCGATTTAAGCAATAAAATTAAAAATGCACCCAAAACCTAAACCAAACGTTGCAGGTGGTTATTTCTACATGCGCAGTGGTCAACGCGGCACTCTCTAGCTGCCAAGAGCACTTTTTACTATGCGCACCCAACCAGAGTGACGGGAGGAGCACATTTCAGAAAACGTGCTCAGCTCGTCCAGAAAATGCGATTTAAGCAATAAAATTAAAAATGCACCTAAAACCTAAACCAAACGTTGCAGATGGTCATTTCTTCATGCGCAGTGGTCAACGCGGCACTCTCTAGCTGCCAAGAGCACTTTTTACTATGCGCACCCAACCAGAGTGACAGGAGGAGCACATTTCAGAAAACGTGCTCAGCTCGTCCAGAAAATGCGATTTAAGCAATAAAATTAAAAATGCACCCAAAACCTAAACCAAACGTTGCAGGTGGTGATTTCTTCATGCGCAGTGGTCAACGCGGCACTCTCTAGCTGCCAAGAGCACTTTTTACTATGCGCACCCAACCAGAGTGACGGGAGGAGCGCATTTCAGAAAACGTGCTCAGCTCGTCGAGAAAATGCGATTTAAGCAATAAAATTAAAAATGCACCTAAAACCTAAACCAAACGTTGCAGGTGGTTATTTCTTCGTGCGCAGCAGTCAACGCGGCACTCTCTAGCTGCCAAGAGCACTTTTTACTATGCGCACCCAACCAGAGTGACGGGAGGAGCACATTTCAGAAAACGTGCTCAGCTCGTCGAGTAAATGCAGTTTAAGCAATAAAATTAAAAATGCACCCAAAACCTAAACCAAACGTTGCAGGTGGTTATTTCTTCATGCGCAGTGGTCAACGCGGCACTCTCTAGCTGCCAAGAGCACTTTTTACTATGCGCACCCAACCAGAGTGACGGGAGGAGCGCATTTCAGAAAACGTGCTCAGCTCGTCGAGAAAATGCGATTTAAGCAATAAAATTAAAAATGCACCTAAAACCTAAACCAAAAGTTTCAGGTGGTTATTTCTTCATGCGCAGCAGTCAACACGGCACTCTCTAGCTGCCAAGAGCACTTTTTACTATGCGCACCCAACCAGAGTGACGGGAGGATCACATTTCAGAAAACGTGCTCAGCTCGTCGGGAAAATGCGATTTAAGCAATAAAATTAAAAATGCACCCAAAACCTAAACCAAACGTTGCAGATGGTCATTTCTTCATGTGCAGTGGTGAACGCGGCACTCTCTAGCTGCCAAGAGCACTTTTTACTATGCGCACCCAACCAGAGTGACAGGAGGAGCACATTTCAGAAAACGTGCTCAGCTCGTTGAGAAAATGCGATTTAAGCAATAAAATTAAAAATGCACCCAAAACCTAAACCAAACGTTGCAGGTGGTTATTTCTTCATGCGCAGTGGTCAACGCGGCACTCTTTAGCTGCCAAGAGCACTTTTTACTATGCGCACCCAACCAGAGGGACGGGAGGAGCGCATTTCAGAAAACGTGCTCAGCTCGTCGAGAAAATGCGATTTAAGCAATAAAATTAAAAATGCACCCAAAACCTAAACCAAACGTTGCAGGTGGTTATTTCTTCATGCGCAGTGGTCAACGCGGCACTCTCTAGCTGCCAAGAGCACTTTTTACTATGCGCACCCAACCAGAGTGACGGGAGGAGCACATTTCAGAAAACGTGCTCAGCTCGTCGAGAAAATGCGATTTAAGCAATAAAATTAAAAATGCACCTAAAACCTAAACCAAACGTTGCAGGTAGTTATTTCTTCGTGCGCAGCAGTCAACGCGGCACTCTCTAGCTGCCAAGAGCACTTTTTACTATGCGCACCCAACCAGAGTGACGGGAGGAGCACATTTCAGAAAACGTGCTCAGCTCGTCGAGTAAATGCGATTTAAGCAATAAAATTAAAAATGCAACCAAAACCTAAACCAAACGTTGCAGGTGGTTATTTCTACATGCGCAGTGGTCAACGCGGCACTCTCTAGCTGCCAAGAGCACTTTTTACTATGCGCACCCAACCAGAGTGACGGGAGGAGCACATTTCAGAAAACGTGCTCAGCTCGTCCAGAAAATGCGATTTAAGCAATAAAATTAAAAATGCACCTAAAACCTAAAGCAAACGTTGCAGATGGTCATTTCTTCATGCGCAGTGGTCAACGCGGCACTCTCTAGCTGCCAAGAGCACTTTTTACTATGCACACCCAACCAGAGTGACGGGAGGAGCACATTTCAGAAAACGTACTCAGCTCGTCCAGACAATGCGATTTAAGCAATAAAATTAAAAATGCACCCAAAACCTAAACCAAACGTTGCAGGTGGTTATTTCTTCATGCGCAGTGGTCAACGTGGCACTCTCTAGCTGCCAAGAGCACTTTTTACTATGCGCACCCAACCAGAGTGACGGGAGGAGCGCATTTCAGAAAACGTGCTCAGCTCGTCGAGAAAATGCGATTTAAGCAATAAAGTTAAAAATGCACCTAAAACCTAAACCAAAAGTTGCAGGTGGTTATTTCTTCATGCGCAGCAGTCAACGCGGCACTCTCTAGCTGCCAAGAGCACTTTTTACTATGCGCACCCAACCAGAGTGATAGGAGGAGCACATTTCAGAAAACGTGCTCAGCTCGTTGAGAAAATGCGATTTAAGCAATAAAATTAAAAATGCACCCAAAACCTAAACCAAACGTTGCAGGTGGTTATTTCTTCATGCGCAGCAGTCAACACGGCACTCTCTAGCTGCCAAGAGCACATTTTACTATGCGCACCCAACCAGAGTGACGGGAGGAGCACATTTCAGAAAACGTGCTCAGCTCGTCGAGAAAATGCGATTTAAGCAATAAAATTAAAAATGCACCCAAAACCTAAACCAAACGTTGCAGATGGTCATTTCTTCATGTGCAGTGGTCAACGCGGCACTCTCTAGCTGCCAAGAGCACTTTTTACAATGGACACCCAACCAGAGTGACGGGAGGAGCGCATTTCAGAAAACGTGCTCAGCTCGTCGAGAAAATGCGATTTAAGCAATAAAATTAAAAATGCACCTAAAAACCTAAACCAAACGTTGCAGGTGGTTATTTCTTCATGCGCATTGGTCAACGCGGCACTCTCTAGCTGCCAAGAGCACTTTTTACTATGTGCACCCAACCAGAGTGACGTGAGGAGCACATTTCAGAAAACGTGCTCAGCTCGTCGAGAAAATGCGATTTAAGCAATACAATTAAAAATGCACCTAAAACCTAAACCAAACGTTGCAGGTGGTTATTTCTTCATGCGCAGCAGTCAACGCGGCACTCTCTAGCTGCCAAGAGCACTTTTTACTATGCGCACCCAACCAGAGTGACGGGAGGAGCACATTTCAGAAAACGTGCTCAGCTCGTCGAGAAAATGCGATTTAAGCAATAAAATTAAAAATGCACCCAAAACATTAAACCAAACGTTGCAGGTGGTTATTTCTTCATGCGCAGTGGTCAACGCGGCACTCTCTAGCTGCCAAGAGCATTTTTTACTATGCGCACCCAACCAGAGTGACGGGAGGAGCACATTTCAGAAAACGTGCTCAGCTCGTCGAGAAAATGCGATTTAAGCAATAAAATTAAAAATGCACCTAAAACCTAAACCAAACGTTGCAGGTGGTTATTTCTTCATGCGCAGTGGTCAACGCGGCACTCTCTAGCTGCCAAGAGCACTTTTTACTATGCGCACCCAACCAGAGTGACGGGAGGAGCACATTTCAGAAAACGTGCTCAGCTCGTTGAGAAAATGCGATTTAAGCAATAAAATTAAAAATGCACCTAAAACCTAAACCAAACGTTGCAGGTGGTTATTTTTTCGTGCGCAGCAGTCAACGCGGCACTCTCTAGCTGCCAAGAGCACTTTTTACTATGCGCACCCAACCAGAGTGACGGGAGGAGCACATTTCAGAAAACGTGCTCAGCTCGTCGAGTAAATGCAATTTAAGCAATAAAATTAAAAATGCACCCAAAACCTAAACCAAACGTTGCAGGTGGTTATTTCTTCATGCGCAGTGGTCAACGCGGCACTCTCTAGCTGCCAAGAGCACTTTTTACTATGCGCACCCAACCAGACTGACGGGAGGAGCACATTTCAGAAAACGTGCTCAGCTCGTCCAGAAAATGCGATTTAAGCAATAAAATTAAAAATGCACCTAAAACCTAAACCAAACGTTGCAGATGGTCATTTCTTCATGCGCAGTGGTCAACGCGGCACTCTCTAGCTGCCAAGAGCACTTTTTACTATGCACACCCAACCAGAGTGACGGGAGGAGCACATTTCAGAAAACGTACTCAGCTCGTCCAGACAATGCGATTTAAGCAATAAAATTAAAAATGCACCCAAAACCCAAACCAAACGTTGCAGGTGGTTATTTCTTCATGCGCAGTGGTCAACGCGGCACTCTCTAGCTGCCAAGAGCACTTTTTACTATGCGCACCCAACCAGAGTGACGGGAGGCGCACATTTCAGAAAACGTGCTCAGCTCGTCGAGAAAATGCGATTTAAGCAATAAAATTAAAAATGCACCCAAAACATTAAACCAAACGTTGCAGGTGGTTATTTCTTCATGCGCAGTGGTCAACGCGGCACTCTCTAGCTGCCAAGAGCATTTTTTACTATGCGCACCCAACCAGAGTGACGGGAGGAGCACATTTCAGAAAACGTGCTCAGCTCGTCGAGAAAATGCGATTTAAGCAATAAAATTAAAAATGCACCTAAAACCTAAACCAAACGTTGCAGGTGGTTATTTCTTCATGCGCAGTGGTCAACGCGGCACTCTCTAGCTGCCAAGAGCACTTTTTACTATGCGCACCCAACCAGAGTGACGGGAGGAGCACATTTCAGAAAACGTGCTCAGCTCGTCGAGAAAATGCGATTTAAGCAATAAAATTTAAAATGCACCTAAAACCTAAACCAAACGTTGCAGGTGGTTATTTCTTCGTGCGCAGCAGTCAACGCGGCACTCTCTAGCTGCCAAGAGCACTTTTTACTATGCGCACCCAACCAGAGTGACGGGAGGAGCACATTTCAGAAAACGTGCTCAGCTCGTCGAGTAAATGCAATTTAAGCAATAAAATTAAAAATGCACCCAAAACCTAAACCAAACGTTGCAGGTGGTTATTTCTTCATGCGCAGTGGTCAACGCGGCACTCTCTAGCTGCCAAGAGCACTTTTTACTATGCGCACCCAACCAGAGTGACGGGAGGAGCACATTTCAGAAAACGTGCTCAGCTCGTCCAGAAAATGCGATTTAAGCAATAAAATTAAAAATGCACCTAAAACCTAAACCAAACGTTGCAGATGGTCATTTCTTCATGCGCAGTGGTCAACGCGGCACTCTCTAGCTGCCAAGAGCACTTTTTACTATGCGCACCCAACCAGAGTGACGGGAGGAGCACATTCCAGAAAACGTGCTCAGCTCGTCGAGAAAATGCGATTTAAGCAATAAAATTAAAAATGCACCCAAAACCTAAACCAAACGTTGCAGATGGTCATTTCTTCATGCGCAGTGGTCAACGCGGCACTCTCTAGTTGCCAAGTGCACTTTTTACTATGCGCACCCAACCAGAGTGACGGGAGGAGCACATTTCAGAAAACGTGCTCAGCTCGTCCAGACAATGCGATTTAAGCAATAAAATTAAAAATGCACCCAAAACCTAAACCAAACGTTGCAGGTGGTTATTTCTTCATGCGCAGTGGTCAACGCGGCACTCTCTAGCTGCCAAGAGCACTTTTTACTATGCGCACCCAACCAGAGTGACGGGAGGAGCGCATTTCAGAAAACGTGCTCAACTCGTCGAGAAAATGCGATTTAAGCAATAAAATTAAAAATGCACCTAAAACCTAAACCAAAACTTGCAGGTGGTTATTCCTTCATGCGCAGCAGTCAACACGGCACTCTCTAGCTGCCAAGAGCACTTTTTACTATGCGCACCCAACCAGAGTGACGGGAGGAGCACATTTCAGAAAACGTGCTCAGCTCGTCGAGAAAATGCGATTTAAGGAATAAAATCAAAAATGCACCCAAAACCTAAACCAAACGTTGCAGATGGTCATTTCTTCATGTGCAGTGGTCAACGCGGCACTCTCTAGCTGCCAAGAGCACTTTTTACTATGCACACCCAACCAGAGTGACGGGAGGAGCGCATTTCAGAAAACGTGCTCAGCTCGTCGAAAAAATGCGATTTAAGCAATAAAATTAAAAATGCACCCAAAACCTAAACCAAACGTTGCAGGTGGTTATTTCTTCATGCGCAGTGGTCAACGCGGCACTCTCTAGCTGCCAAGAGCACTTTTTACTATGCGCACCCAACCAGAGTGACGGGAGGAGCACATTTCAGAAAACGTGCTCAGCTCGTCGAGAAAATGCGATTTAAGCAATAAAATTAAAAATGCACCTAAAACCTAAACCAAACGCTGCAGATGGTCATTTCTTCATGCGCAGTGGTCAACGCGGCACTCTCTAGCTGCCAAGAGCACTTTTTACTATACACACCCAACCAGAGTGACGGGAGGAGCACATTCCAGAAAACGTGCTCAGCTCGTCGGGAAAATGCGATTTAAGCAATAACATTAAAAATGCACCCAAAACCTAAACCAAACGTTGCAGATGGTCATTTCTTCATGTGCAGTGGTCAACGCGGCACTCTCTCGCTGCCAAGAGCACTTTTTACTATGCACAACCAACCAGAGTGACGGGAGGAGCACATTCCAGAAAACGTGCTCAGCTCGTCGAGAAAATGCGATTTAAGCAATAAAATTAAAAATGCACCCAAAACCTAAACCAAACGTTGCAGATGGTCATTTCTTCATGCGCAGTGGTCAACGCGGCACTCTCTAGCTGCCAATAGCACTTTTTACTATGCGCACCCAACCAGAGTGACGGGAGGAGCACATTTCAGAAAACGTGCTCAGCTCGTCGAGAAAATGCGATTTAAGCAATAAAATTAAAAATGCACCTAAAACCCAAACCAAACGTTGCAGGTGGTTATTTCTTCATGCGCAGTGGTCAACGCGGCACTCTCTAGCTGCCAAGAGCACTTATTACTATGCGCACCCAACAAGAGTGACGGGAGGAGCACATTCCAGAAAACGTGCTCAGCTCGTCGAGAAAATGCGATTTAAGCAATAAAATTAAAAATGCACCCAAAACCTAAACCAAACGTTGCAGGTGGTAATTTCTTCATGCGCAGTGGTCAACGCGGCACTCTCTAGCTGCCAAGAGCACTTTTTACTATGCGCACCCAACCAGAGTGACGGGAGGAGCACATTTCAGAAAACGTGCTCAGCTCGTCGAGAAAATGCGATTTAAGCAATAAAATTAAAAATGCACCTAAAACCTAAACCAAAAGTTGCAGGTGGTTATTTCTTCATGCGCAGCAGTCAACACGGCACTCTCTAGCTGCCAAGAGCACTTTTTACTATGCTCATCCAACCAGAGTGACGGGAGGAGCACATTTCAGAAAACGTGCTCAGCTCGTCGAGAAAATGCGATTTAAGCAATAACATTAAAAATGCACCTAAAACCTAAACCAAACGTTGCAGGTGGTTATTTCTTGATGCGCAGTGGTCAACGCGGCACTCTCTCGCTGCCAAGAGAACTTTTTACTATGCGCACCCAACCAGAGTGACGGGAGGAGCACATTCCAGAAAACGTGCTCAGCTCGTCGAGAAAATGCGATTTAAGCAATAAAATTAAAAATGCACCCAAAACCTAAACCAAACGTTGCAGATGGTCATTTCTTCATGCGCAGTGGTCAACGCGGCACTCTCTAGCTGCCAAGAGCATTTTTTACTATGCGCACCCAACCAGAGTGACGGGAGGAGCACATTTCAGAAAACGTGCTCAGCTCGTCGAGAAAATGCGATTTAAGCAATACAATTAAAAATGCACCCAAAACCTAAACCAAACGTTGCAGGTGGTTATTTCTTCATGCGCAGTGGTCAACGCGGCACTCTCTAGCTGCCAAGAGCACTTTTTACTATGCGCACCCAACCAGAGTGACGGGAGGAGCACATTTCAGAAAACGTGCTCAGCTCGTCGAGAAAATGCGATTTAAGCAATAAAATTAAAAATGCACCTAAAACCTAAACCAAACGTTGCAGGTGGTTATTTCTTCATGCGCAGCAGTCAACGCGGCACTCTCGAGCTGCCAAGAGCACTTTTTACTATGCGCACCCAACCAGAGTGACGGGAGGAGCACATTCCAGAAAACGTGCTCAGCTCGTCGAGAAAATGCGATTTAAGCAATAAAATTAAAAATGCACCCAAAACCTAAACCAAACGTTGCAGATGGTCATTTCTTCATGCGCAGTGGTCAACGCGGCACTCTCTAGCTGCCAATAGCACTTTTTACTATGCGCACCCAACCAGAGTGACGGGAGGAGCACATTTCAGAAAACGTGCTCAGCTCGTCGAGAAAATGCGATTTAAGCAATAAAATTAAAAATGCACCTAAAACCCAAACCAAACGTTGCAGGTGGTTATTTCTTCATGCGCAGTGGTCAACGCGGCACTCTCTAGCTGCCAAGAGCACTTATTACTATGCGCACCCAACAAGAGTGACGGGAGGAGCACATTCCAGAAAACGTGCTCAGCTCGTCGAGAAAATGCGATTTAAGCAATAAAATTAAAAATGCACCCAAAACCTAAACCAAACGTTGCAGGTGGTAATTTCTTCATGCGCAGTGGTCAACGCGGCACTCTCTAGCTGCCAAGAGCACTTTTTACTATGCGCACCCAACCAGAGTGACGGGAGGAGCACATTTCAGAAAACGTGCTCAGCTCGTCGAGAAAATGCGATTTAAGCAATAAAATTAAAAATGCACCTAAAACCTAAACCAAAAGTTGCAGGTGGTTATTTCTTCATGCGCAGCAGTCAACACGGCACTCTCTAGCTGCCAAGAGCACTTTTTACTATGCTCATCCAACCAGAGTGACGGGAGGAGCACATTTCAGAAAACGTGCTCAGCTCGTCGAGAAAATGCGATTTAAGCAATAACATTAAAAATGCACCTAAAACCTAAACCAAACGTTGCAGGTGGTTATTTCTTGATGCGCAGTGGTCAACGCGGCACTCTCTCGCTGCCAAGAGAACTTTTTACTATGCGCACCCAACCAGAGTGACGGGAGGAGCACATTCCAGAAAACGTGCTCAGCTCGTCGAGAAAATGCGATTTAAGCAATAAAATTAAAAATGCACCCAAAACCTAAACCAAACGTTGCAGATGGTCATTTCTTCATGCGCAGTGGTCAACGCGGCACTCTCTAGCTGCCAAGAGCATTTTTTACTATGCGCACCCAACCAGAGTGACGGGAGGAGCACATTTCAGAAAACGTGCTCAGCTCGTCGAGAAAATGCGATTTAAGCAATACAATTAAAAATGCACCCAAAACCTAAACCAAACGTTGCAGGTGGTTATTTCTTCATGCGCAGTGGTCAACGCGGCACTCTCTAGCTGCCAAGAGCACTTTTTACTATGCGCACCCAACCAGAGTGACGGGAGGAGCACATTTCAGAAAACGTGCTCAGCTCGTCGAGAAAATGCGATTTAAGCAATAAAATTAAAAATGCACCCAAAACCTAAACCAAACGTTGCAGATGGTCATTTCTTCATGCGCAGTGGTCAACGCGGCACTCTCTAGCTGCCAAGAGCACTTTTTACTATGCGCACCCAACCAGAGTGACGGGAGGAGCACATTTCAGAAAACGTGCTCAGCTCGTCGAGAAAATGCGATTTAAGCAATAAAATTAAAAATGCACCTAAAACCCAAACCAAACGTTGCAGGTGGTTATTTCTTCATGCGCAGTGGTCAACGCGGCACTCTCTAGCTGCCAAGAGCACTTTTTACTATGCGCACCCAACCAGAGTGACGGGAGGAGCACATTTCAGAAAACGTGCTCAGCTCGTCGAGAAAATGCGATTTAAGCAATAAAATTAAAAATGCACCTAAAACCTAAACCAAACGTTGCAGGTGGTTATTTCTTCATGCGCAGTGGTCAACGCGGCACTCTCTAGCTGCCAAGAGCACATTTTACTATGCGCACCCAACCAGAGTGACGGGAGGAGCACATTTCAGAAAACGTGCTCAGCTCTTCGAGAAAATGCGATTTAAGCAATAAAATTAAAAATGCACCTAAAACCTAAACCAAACGTTGCAGGTGGTTATTTCTTCGTGCGCAGCAGTCAACGCGGCACTCTCTAGCTGCCAAGAGCACTTTTTACTATGCGCACCCAACCAGAGTGACGGGACGAGCACATTTCAGAAAACGTGCTCAGCTCGCCGAGAAAATGCGATTTAAGCAATACAATTAAAAATGCACCTAAAACCTAAACCAAACGTTGCAGGTGGTTATTTCTTCATGTGCAGTGGTCAACGCGGCACTCTCTAGCTGCCAAGAGCACTTTTTACTATGCGCACCCACCCAGAGTGACGGGAGGAGCACATTTCAGAAAACGTGCTCAGCTCGTCGAGAAAATGCGATTTAAGCAATAAAATTAAAAATGCACCGAAAATCTATACCAAACGTTGCAGGTGGTTATTTCTTCATATGCAGTGGTCAACGCGGCACTCTCTAGCTGCCAAGAGCACTTTTTACTATGCGCACCCAACCAGAGTGACGGGAGGAGCACATTCCAGAAAACGTGCTCAGCTCGTCGAGAAAAATGCGATTTAAGCAATAAAATTAAAAATGCACCTAAAACCTAAACCAAACGTTGCAGGTGGTTATTTCTTCGTGCGCAGCAGTCAACGCGGCACTCTCTAGCTGCCAAGAGCACTTTTTACTATGCGCACCCAACCAGAGTGACGGGAGGAGCACATTTCAGAAAACGTGCTCAGCTCGTCGAGTAAATGCGATTTAAGCAATAAAATTAAAAATGCACCCAAAACCTAAACCAAACGTTGCAGGTGGTTATTTCTTCATGCGCAGTGGTGAACGCGGCACTCTCTAGCTGCCAAGAGCACTTTTTACTATGCGCACCCAACCAGAGTGACAGGAGGAGCACATTCCAGAAAACGTGCTCAGCTCGTCGAGAAAAATGCGATTTAAGCAATAAAATTAAAAATGCACCCAAAACCTAAACCAAACGTTGCAGGTGGTTATTTCTTCATGCGCAGTGGTCAACGCGGCACTCTCTAGCTGCCAAGAGCACTTTTTACTATGCGCACCCAACCAGAGTGACGGGAGGAGCGCATTTCAGAAAACGTGCTCAGCTCGACGAGAAAATGCGATTTAAGCAATAAAATTAAAAATGCACCCAAAACCTAAACCAAACGTTGCAGGTGGTTATTTCTTCATGCGCAGCAGTCAACGCGGCACTCTCTAGCTGCCAAGAGCACTTTTTACTATGCGCACCCAACCAGAGTGACGGGAGGAGCACATTTCAGAAAACGTGCTCAGCTCGTCGAGAAAATGAGATTTAAGCAATAAAATTAAAAATGCACCTAAAACCTAAACCAAACGTTGCAGGTGGTTATTTCTTCATATGCAGCAGTCAACGCGGCACTCTCTAGCTGCCAAGAGCACTTTTTACTATGCACACCCAACCAGAGTGACGGGAGGAGCACATTTCAGAAAACGTGCTCAGCTCGTCGAGAAAATGCGATTTAAGCAATAAAATTAAAAATGCACCTAAAAACCTAAACCAAACGTTGCAGGTGGTTATTTCTTCATGCGCATTGGTCAACGCGGCACTCTCTAGCTGCCAAGAGCACTTTTTACTATGTGCACCCAACCAGAGTGACGGGAGGAGCACATTTCAGAAAACGTGCTCAGCTCGTCGAGAAAATGCGATTTAAGCAATAAAATTAAAAATGCACCCAAAACATTAAACCAAACGTTGCAGGTGGTTATTTCTTCATGCGCAATGGTCAACGCGGCACTCTCTAGCTGCCAAGAGCATTTTTTCCTTTGCGCACCCAACCAGAGTGACGGGAGGAGCACATTTCAGAAAACGTGCTCAGCTCGTCGAGAAAATGCGATTTAAGCAATAAAATTAAAAATGCACCTAAAACCTAAACCAAACGTTGCAGGTGGTTATTTCTTCATGCGCAGTGGTCAACGCGGCACTCTCTAGCTGCCAAGAGCACTTTTTACTATGCGCACCCAACCAGAGTGACGGGAGGAGCACATTTCAGAAAACGTGCTCAGCTCGTCGAGAAAATGCGATTTAAGCAATAAAATTAAAAATGCACCTAAAACCTAAACCAAACGTTGCAGGTGGTTATTTCTTCGTGCGCAGCAGTCAACGCGGCACTCTCTAGCTGCCAAGAGCACTTTTTACTATGCGCACCCAACCAGAGTGACGGGAGGAGCACATTCCAGAAAACGTGCTCAGCTCGTCGAGAAAATGCGATTTAAGCAATAAAATTAAAAATGCACCCAAAACCTAAACCAAACGTTGCAGATGGTCATTTCTTCATGCGCAGTGGTCAACGCGGCACTCTCTAGCTGCCAAGAGCACTTTTTACGATGCACACCCAACCAGAGAGACGGGAGGAGCGCATTTCAGAAAACGTGCTCAGCTCGACGAGAAAATGCGATTTAAGCAATAAAATTAAAAATGCACCCAAAACCTAAACCAAACGTTGCAGGTGGTTATTTCTTCATGCGCAGGGGTCAACGCGGCACTCTCTAGCTGCCAAGAGCACTTTCTACTATGCGCACCCAACCAGAGTGACGGGAGGAGCGCATTTCAGAAAACGTGCTCAGCTCGTCGAGAAAATGCGATTCAAGCAATAAAATTAAAAATGCACCTAAAACCTAAACCAAAAGTTGCAGGTGGTTATTTCTTCATGCGCAGCAGTCAACACGGAACTCTCTAGCTGCCAAGAGCACTTTTTACTATGCGCACCCACCCAGAGTGACGGGAGGAGCATATTTCAGAAAACGTGCTCAGCTCGTCCAGATAATGCGATTTAAGCAATAAAATTAAAAATGCACCTAAAACCTAAACCAAACATTGCAGATGGTCATTTCTTCATGCGCAGTGGTCAACGCGGCACTCTGTAGCTGCCAAGAGCACCTTTTACTATGCACACCCAACCAGAGTGACGGGAGGAGCGCATTTTAGAAAACGTGCTCAGCTCGACGAGACAATGCGATTTAAGCAATAAAATTAAAAATGCACCCAAAACCTAAACCAAACGTTGCAGGTGGTTATTTCTTCATGTGCAGTGGTCAACGCGGCACTCTCTAGCTGCCAAGAGCACTTTTTACTATGCGCACCCAACCAGAGTGACGGGAGGAGCACATTTCAGAAAACGTGCTCAGCTCGTCGAGAAAATGCGATTTAAGCAATAAAATTAAAAATGCACCTAAAACCTAAACCAAACGTTGCAGGTGGTTATTTCTTCATGCGCAGCAGTCAACGCGGCACTCTCTAGCTGCCAAGAGCACTTTTTACTATGCGCACCCAACCAGAGTGACGGGAGGAGCACATTTCAGAAAACGTGCTCAGCTCGTCGAGAAAATGCGATTTAAGCAATAAAATTAAAAATGCACCCAAAACATTAAACCAAACGTTGCAGGTGGTTATTTCTTCATGCGCAGTGGTCAACGCGGCACTCTCTAGCTGCCAAGAGCATTTTTTACTATGCGCACCCAACCAGAGTGACGGGAGGAGCACATTTCAGAAAACGTGCTCAGCTCGTCGAGAAAATGCGATTTAAGCAATAAAATTAAAAATGCACCTAAAACCTAAACCAAACGTTGCAGGTGGTTATTTCTTCATGCGCAGTGGTCAACGCGGCACTCTCTAGCTGCCAAGAGCACTTTTTACTATGCGCACCCAACCAGAGTGACGGGAGGAGCACATTTCAGAAAACGTGCTCAGCTCGTTGAGAAAATGCGATTTAAGCAATAAAATTAAAAATGCACCTAAAACCTAAACCAAACGTTGCAGGTGGTTATTTCTTCGTGCGCAGCAGTCAACGCGGCACTCTCTAGCTGCCAAGAGCACTTTTTACTATGAGCACCCAACCAGAGTGACGGGAGGAGCACATTTAAGAAAACGTGCTCAGCTCGTCGAGTAAATGCAATTTAAGCAATAAAATTAAAAATGCACCCAAAACCTCAACCAAACGTTGCAGGTGGTTATTTCTTCATGCGCAGTGGTCAACGCGGCACTCTCTAGCTGCCAAGAGCACTTTTTACTATGCACACCCAACCAGAGTGACGGGAGGAGCACATTTCAGAAAACGTGCTCAGCTCGTCCAGACAATGCGATTTAAGCAATAAAATTAAAAATGCACCCAAAACCTAAACCAAACGTTGCAGGTGGTTATTTCTTCGTGCGCAGTGGTCAACGCGGCATTCTCTAGCTGCCAAGAGCACTTTTTACTATGCGCACCCAACCAGAGTGACGGGAGGAGCACATTCCAGAAAACGTGCTCAGCTCGTCGAGAAAATGCGATTTAAGCAATAAAATTAAAAATGCACCCAAAACCTAAACCAAACGTTGCAGATGGTTATTTCTTCATGCGCAGTGGTCAACGCGGCACTCTCTAGCTGCCAAGAGCACTTTTTACTATGCGCACCCAACCAGAGTGACGGGAGGAGCACATTTCAGAAAACGTGCTCAGCTCGTCGAGAAAATGCGATTTAAGCAATAAAATTAAAAATACACCCAAAACCTAAACCAAACGTTGCAGATGGTCATTTCTTCATGCGCAGTGGTCAACGCGGCACTCTCTAGCTGCCAAGAGCACTTTTTACTATGCACACCCAACCAGAGTGACGGGAAGAGCGCATTTTAGAAAACGTGCTCAGCTCGACGAGAAAATGCGATTTAAGCAATAAAATTAAAAATGCACCCAAAACCTAAACCAAACGTTGCAGATGGTCATTTCTTCATGCGCAGTGGTCAACGCGGCACTCTCTAGCTGCCAAGAGCACTTTTTACTATGCACACCCAACCAGAGTGACGGGAGGAGCGCATTTTAGAAAACGTGCTCAGCTCGACGAGAAAATGCGATTTAAGCAATAAAATTAAAAATGCACCCAAAACCTAAACCAAACGTTGCAGGTGGTTATTTCTTCATGCGCAGTGGTCAACGCGGCACTCTCTAGCTGCCAAGACCACTTTTTACTATGCGCACCCAACCAGACTGACGGGAGGAGCACATTTCAGAAAACGTGCTCAGCTCGTCCAGAAAATGCGATTTAAGCAATAAAATTAAAAATGCACCTAAAACCTAAACCAAACGTTGCAGATGGTCATTTCTTCATGCGCAGTGGTCAACGCGGCACTCTCTAGCTGCCAAGAGCACTTTTTACTATGCACACCCAACCAGAGTGACGGGAGGAGCACATTTCAGAAAACGTACTCAGCTCGTCCAGACAATGCGATTTAAGCAATAAAATTAAAAATGCACCCAAAACCTAAACCAAACGTTGCAGGTGGTTATTTCTTCATGCGCAGTGGTCAACGCGGCACTCTCTAGCTGCCAAGAGCACTTTTTACTATGCGCACCCAACCAGAGTGACGGGAGGAGCGCATTTCAGAAAACGTGCTCAGCTCGTCGAGAAAATGCGATTTAAGCAATAAAGTTAAAAATGCACCTAAAACCTAAACCAAAAGTTGCAGGTGGTTATTTCTTCATGCGCAGCAGTCAACGCGGCACTCTCTAGCTGCCAAGAGCACTTTTTACTATGCGCACCCAACCAGAGTGATAGGAGGAGCACATTTCAGAAAACGTGCTCAGCTCGTTGAGAAAATGCGATTTAAGCAATAAAATTAAAAATGCACCCAAAACCTAAACCAAACGTTGCAGGTGGTTATTTCTTCATGCGCAGTGGTCAACGCGGCAATCTCTAGCTGCCAAGAGCACTTTTTACTATGCGCACCCAACCAGAGTGACGGGAGGAGCGCATTTCAGAAAACGTGCTCAGCTCGACGAGAAAATGCGATTTAAGCAATACAATTAAAAATGCACCCAAAACCTAAACCAAACGTTGCAGGTGGTTATTTTTTCATGCGCAGTGGTCAACGCGGCACTCTCTAGCTGCCAAGAGCACTTTTTACGATGCACACCCAACCAGAGTGACGGGAGGAGCGCATTTTAGAAAACGTGCTCAGCTCGACGAGAAAATACGATTTAAGCAATAAAATTAAAAATGCACCCAAAACCTAAACCAAACGTTGCAGGTGGTTATTTCTTCATGCGCAGTGGTCAACGCGGCACTCTCTAGCTGCCAAGAGCACTTTTTACTATGCGCACCCAACCAGAGTAACGGGAGGAGCACATTTCAGAAAACGTGCTCAGCTCGTCGAGAAAATGCGATTTAAGCAATAAAATTAAAAATGCACCCAAAACCTAAACCGAACGTTGCAGGTGGTTATTTCTTCATGCGCAGTGGTCAACGCTGCACTCTCTAGCTGCCAAGAGCACTTTTTACTATGCGCACCCAACCAGAGTGACGGGAGGAGCACATTTCAGAAAACGTGCTCAGCTCGTCCAGAAAATGCGATTTAAGCAATAAAATTAAAAATGCACCTAAAACCTAAACCAAACGTTGCAGATGGTCATTTCTTCATGCACAGTGGTCAACGCAGCACTCTCTAGCTGCCAAGAGCACTTTTTACTATGCGCACCCAACCAGAGTGACGGGAGGAGCACATTTCAGAAAACGTGCTCAGCTCGTCGAGAAAATGCGATTTAAGCAATAAAATTAAAAACGCACCTAAAAACATAAACCAAACGTTGCAGGTGGTTATTTCTTCATGCGCATTGGTCAACGCGGCACTCTCTAGCTGCCAAGAGCACTTTTTACTATGTGCACCCAACCAGAGTGACGGGAGGAGCACATTTCAGAAAACGTGCTCAGCTCGTCGAGAAAATGCGATTTAAGCAATAAAATTAAAAATGCACCCAAAACATAAACCAAACGTTGCAGGTGGTTATTTCTTCATGCGCAGTGGTCAACGCGGCACTCTCTAGCTGCCAAGAGCATTTTTTACTATGCGCACCCAACCAGAGTGACGGGAGGAGCACATTTCAGAAAACGTGCTCAGCTCGTCGAGAAAATGCGATTTAAGCAATAAAATTAAAAATGCACCTAAAACCTAAACCAAACGTTGCAGGTGGTTATTTCTTCATGCGCAGTGGTCAACGCGGCACTCTCTAGCTGCCAAGAGCACTTTTTACTATGCGCACCCAACCAGAGTGACGGGAGGAGCACATTTCAGAAAACGTGCTCAGCTCGTCGAGAAAATGCGATTTAAGCAATAAAATTAAAAATGCACCTAAAACCTAAACCAAACGTTGCAGGTGGTTATTTCTTCGTGCGCAGCAGTCAACGCGGCACTCTCTAGCTGCCAAGAGCACTTTTTACTATGCGCACCCAACCAGAGTGACGGGAGGAGCACATTTCAGAAAACGTGCTCAGCTCGTCGAGTAAATGCAATTTAAGCAATAAAATTAAAAATGCACCCAAAACCTAAACCAAACGTTGCAGGTGGTTATTTCTTCATGCGCAGTGGTCAACGCGGCACTCTCTAGCTGCCAAGAGCACTTTTTACTATGCGCACCCAACCAGAGTGACGGGAGGAGCACATTTCAGAAAACGTGCTCAGCTCGTCCAGAAAATGCGATTTAAGCAATAAAATTAAAAATGCAACTAAAACCTAAACCAAACGTTGCAGATGGTCATTTCTTCATGCGCAGTGGTCAACGCGGCACTCTCTAGCTGCCAAGAGCACTTTTTACTATGCGCACCCAACCAGAGTGACGGGAGGAGCACATTTCAGAAAACGTGCTCAGCTCGTCCAGACAATGCGATTTAAGCAATAAAATTAAAAATGCACCCAAAACCTAAACCAAACGTTGCAGGTGGTTATTTCTTCATGCGCAGTGGTCAACGCGGCACTCTCTAGCTGCCAAGAGCACTTTTTACTATGCGCACCCAACCAGAGTGACGGGAGGAGCACATTTCAGAAAACGTGCTCAGCTCGTCGAGAAAATGCGATTTAAGCAATAAAATTTAAAATGCACCTAAAACCTAAACCAAACGTTGCAGGTGGTTATTTCTTCATGCGCAGCAGTCAACGCGGCACTCTCTAGCTGCCAAGAGCACTTTTTACTATGCGCACCCAACCAGAGTGACGGGAGGAGCACATTTCAGAAAACGTGCTCAGCTCGTTGAGAAAATGCGATTTAAGCAATAAAATTAAAAATGCACCTAAAACCTAAACCAAACGTTGCAGGTGGTTATTTCTTCATATGTAGCAGTCAACGCGGCACTCTCTAGCTGCCAAGAGCACTTTTTACTATGCGCACCCAACCAGAGTGACGGGAGGAGCACATTTCAGAAAACGTGCTCAGCTCGTCGAGAAAATGCGATTTAAGCAATAAAATTAAAAATGCACCTAAAAACCTAAACCAAACGTTGCAGGTGGTTATTTCTTCATGCGCATTGGTCAACGCGGCACTCTCTGGCTGCCAAGAGAACTTTTTACTATGCGCACCCAACCAGAGTGACGGGAGGAGCACATTTCAGAAAACGTGCTCAGCTCGTCGAGAAAATGCGATTTAAGCAATAAAATTAAAAATGCACCTAAAACCCAAACCAAACGTTGCAGGTGGTTATTTCTTCATGCGCAGTGGTCAACGCGGCACTCTCTAGCTGCCAAGAGCACTTTTTACTATGCGCACCCAACCAGAGTGACGGGAGGAGCACATTTCAGAAAACGTGCTCAGCTCGTCGAGAAAATGCGATTTAAGCAATAAAATTAAAAATGCACCTAAAACCCAAACCAAACGTTGCAGGTGGTTATTTCTTCATGCGCAGTGGTCAACACGGCACTCTCTAGCTGCCAAGAGCACTTTTTACTATGCGCACCCAACCAGAGTGACGGGAGGAGCACATTTCAGAAAACGTGCTCAGCTCGTCGAGAAAATGCGATTTAAGCAATAAAATTAAAAATGCACCTAAAACCCAAACCAAACGTTGCAGGTGGTTATTTCTTCATGCGCAGTGGTCAACGCGGCACTCTCTAGTTGCCAAGAGCACTTTTTACTATGCGCACCCAACCAGAGTGACGGGAGGAGCACATTTCAGAAAACGTGCTCAGCTCGTCGAGAAAATGCGATTTAAGCAATAAAATTAAAAATGCACCTAAAACCTAAACCAAACGTTGCAGGTGGTTATTTCTTCATGCGCAGTGGTCAACGCGGCACTCTCTAGCTGCCAAGAGCACATTTTACTATGCGCACCCAACCAGAGTGACGGGAGGAGCACATTTCAGAAAACGTGCTCAGCTCTTCGAGAAAATGCGATTTAAGCAATAAAATTAAAAATGCACCTAAAACCTAAACCAAACGTTGCAGGTGGTTATTTCTTCGTGCGCAGCAGTCAACGCGGCACTCTCTAGCTGCCAAGAGCACTTTTTACTATGCGCACCCAACCAGAGTGACGGGACGAGCACATTTCAGAAAACGTGCTCAGCTCGTCGAGAAAATGCGATTTAAGCAATACAATTAAAAATGCACCTAAAACCTAAACCAAACGTTGCAGGTGGTTATTTCTTCATGTGCAGTGGTCAACGCGGCACTCTCTAGCTGCCAAGAGCACTTTTTACTATGCGCACCCACCCAGAGTGACGGGAGGAGCACATTTCAGAAAACGTGCTCAGCTCGTCGAGAAAATGCGATTTAAGCAATAAAATTAAAAATGCACCGAAAATCTATACCAAACGTTGCAGGTGGTTATTTCTTCATATGCAGTGGTCAACGCGGCACTCTCTAGCTGCCAAGAGCACTTTTTACTATGCGCACCCAACCAGAGTGACGGGAGGAGCACATTCCAGAAAACGTGCTCAGCTCGTCGAGAAAAATGCGATTTAAGCAATAAAATTAAAAATGCACCTAAAACCTAAACCAAACGTTGCAGGTGGTTATTTCTTCGTGCGCAGCAGTCAACGCGGCACTCTCTAGCTGCCAAGAGCACTTTTTACTATGCGCACCCAACCAGAGTGACGGGAGGAGCACATTTCAGAAAACGTGCTCAGCTCGTCGAGTAAATGCGATTTAAGCAATAAAATTAAAAATGCACCCAAAACCTAAACCAAACGTTGCAGGTGGTTATTTCTTCATGCGCAGTGGTGAACGCGGCACTCTCTAGCTGCCAAGAGCACTTTTTACTATGCGCACCCAACCAGAGTGACGGGAGGAGCACATTTCAGAAAACGTGCTCAGCTCGTCGAGAAAATGCGATTTAAGCAATAAAATTAAAAATGCACCTAAAACCTAAACCAAACGCTGCAGATGGTCATTTCTTCATGCGCAGTGGTCAACGCGGCACTCTCTAGCTGCCAAGAGCACTTTTTACTATACACACCCAACCAGAGTGACGGGAGGAGCACATTCCAGAAAACGTGCTCAGCTCGTCGGGAAAATGCGATTTAAGCAATAACATTAAAAATGCACCCAAAACCTAAACCAAACGTTGCAGATGGTCATTTCTTCATGTGCAGTGGTCAACGCGGCACTCTCTCGCTGCCAAGAGCACTTTTTACTATGCACACCCAACCAGAGTGACGGGAGGAGCACGTTCCAGAAAACGTGCTCAGCTCGTCGAGAAAATGCGATTTAAGCAATAAAATTAAAAATGCACCCAGAACCTAAACCAAACGTTGCAGATGGTCATTTCTTCATGCGCAGTGGTCAACGCGGCACTCTCTAGCTGCCAAGAGCACTTTTTACTATGCGCACCCAACCAGAGTGACGGGAGGAGCACATTTCAGAAAACGTGCTCAGCTCGTCGAGAAAATGCGATTTAAGCAATAAAATTAAAAATGCACCCAAAACCTAAACCAAACGTTGCAGGTGGTTATTTCTTCATGCGCAGTGGTGAACGCGGCACTCTCTAGCTGCCAAGAGCACTTTTTACTATGCGCACCCAACCAGAGTGACAGGAGGAGCACATTTCAGAAAACGTGCTCAGCTCGTTGAGAAAATGCGATTTAAGCAATAAAATTAAAAATGCACCCAAAACCTAAACCAAACGTTGCAGGTGGTTATTTCTTCATGCGCAGTGGTCAACGCGGCACTCTCTAGCTGCCAAGAGCACTTTTTACTATGCGCACCCAACCAGAGTGACGGGAGGAGCGCATTTCAGAAAACGTGCTCAGCTCGACGAGAAAATGCGATTTAAGCAATAAAATTAAAAATGCACCCAAAACCTAAACCAAACGTTGCAGGTGGTTATTTCTTCATATGCAGCAGTCAACGCGGCACTCTCTAGCTGCCAAGAGCACTTTTTACTATGCACACCCAACCAGAGTGACGGGAGGAGCACATTTCAGAAAACGTGCTCAGCTCGTCGAGAAAATGCGATTTAAGCAATAAAATTAAAAATGCACCTAAAAACCTAAACCAAACGTTGCAGGTGGTTATTTCTTCATGCGCATTGGTCAACGCGGCACTCTCTAGCTGCCAAGAGCACTTTTTACTATGTGCACCCAACCAGAGTGACGGGAGGAGCACATTTCAGAAAACGTGCTCAGCTCGTCGAGAAAATGCGATTTAAGCAATAAAATTAAAAATGCACCCAAAACATTAAACCAAACGTTGCAGGTGGTTATTTCTTCATGCGCAATGGTCAACGCGGCACTCTCTAGCTGCCAAGAGCATTTTTTCCTTTGCGCACCCAACCAGAGTGACGGGAGGAGCACATTTCAGAAAACGTGCTCAGCTCGTCGAGAAAATGCGATTTAAGCAATAAAATTAAAAATGCACCTAAAACCTAAACCAAACGTTGCAGGTGGTTATTTCTTCATGCGCAGTGGTCAACGCGGCACTCTCTAGCTGCCAAGAGCACTTTTTACTATGCGCACCCAACCAGAGTGACGGGAGGAGCACATTTCAGAAAACGTGCTCAGCTCGTCGAGAAAATGCGATTTAAGCAATAAAATTAAAAATGCACCTAAAACCTAAACCAAACGTTGCAGGTGGTTATTTCTTCGTGCGCAGCAGTCAACGCGGCACTCTCTAGCTGCCAAGAGCACTTTTTACTATGCGCACCCAACCAGAGTGACGGGAGGAGCACATTCCAGAAAACGTGCTCAGCTCGTCGAGAAAATGCGATTTAAGCAATAAAATTAAAAATGCACCCAAAACCTAAACCAAACGTTGCAGATGGTCATTTCTTCATGCGCAGTGGTCAACGCGGCACTCTCTAGCTGCCAAGAGCACTTTTTACGATGCACACCCAACCAGAGAGACGGGAGGAGCGCATTTCAGAAAACGTGCTCAGCTCGACGAGAAAATGCGATTTAAGCAATAAAATTAAAAATGCACCCAAAACCTAAACCAAACGTTGCAGGTGGTTATTTCTTCATGCGCAGTGGTCAACGCGGCACTCTCTAGCTGCCAAGAGCACTTTCTACTATGCGCACCCAACCAGAGTGACGGGAGGAGCACATTTCAGAAAACGTGCTCAGCTCGTCCAGAAAATGCGATTTAAGCAATAAAATTAAAAATGCACCTAAAACCTAAACCAAACGTTGCAGATGGTCATTTCTTCATGCGCAGTGGTCAACGCGGCACTCTCTAGCTGCCAAGAGCACTTTTTACTATGCACACAAAACCAGAGTGACGGGAGGAGCACATTTCAGAAAACGTGCTCAGCTCGTCCAGATAATGCGATTTAAGCAATAAAATTAAAAATGCACCTAAAACCTAAACCAAACATTGCAGATGGTCATTTCTTCATGCGCAGTGGTCAACGCGGCACTCTGTAGCTGCCAAGAGCACCTTTTACTATGCACACCCAACCAGAGTGACGGGAGGAGCGCATTTCAGAAAACGTGCTCAGCTCGACGAGACAATGCGATTTAAGCAATAAAATTAAAAATGCACCCAAAACCTAAACCAAACGTTGCAGGTGGTTATTTCTTCATGCGCAGTGGTCAACGCGGCACTCTCTAGCTGCCAAGAGCACTTTTTACTATGCGCACCCAACCAGAGTGACGGGAGGAGCACATTTCAGAAAACGTGCTCAGCTCGTCGAGAAAATGCGATTTAAGCAATAAAATTAAAAATGCACCTAAAACCTAAACCAAACGTTGCAGGTGGTTATTTCTTCATGCGCAGCAGTCAACGCGGCACTCTCTAGCTGCCAAGAGCACTTTTTACTATGCGCACCCAACCAGAGTGACGGGAGGAGCACATTTCAGAAAACGTGCTCAGCTCGTCGAGAAAATGCGATTTAAGCAATAAAATTAAAAATGCACCCAAAACATTAAACCAAACGTTGCAGGTGGTTATTTCTTCATGCGCAGTGGTCAACGCGGCACTCTCTAGCTGCCAAGAGCATTTTTTACTATGCGCACCCAACCAGAGTGACGGGAGGAGCACATTTCAGAAAACGTGCTCAGCTCGTCGAGAAAATGCGATTTAAGCAATAAAATTAAAAATGCACCTAAAACCTAAACCAAACGTTGCAGGTGGTTATTTCTTCATGCGCAGTGGTCAACGCGGCACTCTCTAGCTGCCAAGAGCACTTTTTACTATGCGCACCCAACCAGAGTGACGGGAGGAGCACATTTCAGAAAACGTGCTCAGCTCGTTGAGAAAATGCGATTTAAGCAATGAAATTAAAAATGCACCTAAAACCTAAACCAAACGTTGCAGGTGGTTATTTCTTCGTGCGCAGCAGTCAACGCGGCACTCTCTAGCTGCCAACAGCACTTTTTACTATGCGCACCCAACCAGAGTGACGGGAGGAGCACATTTCAGAAAACGTGCTCAGCTCGTCGAGAAAATGCAATTTAAGCAATAAAATTAAAAATGAACCCAAAACCTAAACCAAACGTTGCAGGTGGTTATTTCTTCATGCGCAGTGGTCAACGCGGCACTCTCTAGCTGCCAAGAGCACTTTTTACTATGCACACCCAACCAGAGTGACGGGAGGAGCACATTTCAGAAAACGTGCTCAGCTCGTCCAGACAATGCGATTTAAGCAATAAAATTAAAAATGCACCTAAAACCTAAACCAAACGTTGCAGGTGGTTATTTCTTGATGCGCAGTGGTCAAAGCGGCACTCTCTCGCTGCCAAGAGCACTTTTTACTATGCGCACCCAACCAGAGTGACGGGAGGAGCACATTCCAGAAAACGTGCTCAGCTCGTCGAGAAAATGCGATTTAAGCAATAAAATTAAAAATGCACCCAAAACCTAAACCAAACGTTGCAGATGGTCATTTCTTCATGCGCAGTGGTCAACGCGGCACTCTCTAGCTGCCAAGAGCATTTTTTACTATGCGCACCCAACCAGAGTGACGGGAGGAGCACATTTCAGAAAACGTGCTCAGCTCGTCGAGAAAATGCGATTTAAGCAATAAAATTAAAAATGCACCCAAAACCTAAACCAAACGTTGCAGGTGGTTATTTCTTCATGCGCAGTGGTCAACGCGGCACTCTCTAGCTGCCAAGAGCACTTTTTACTATGCGCACCCAACCAGAGTGACGGGAGGAGCACATTTCAGAAAACGTGCTCAGCTCGTCGAGAAAATGCGATTTAAGCAATAAAATTAAAAATGCACCCAAAACCTAAACCAAACGTTGCAGATGGTCATTTCTTCATGCGCAGTGGTCAACGCGGCACTCTCTAGCTGCCAAGAGCACTTTTTACTATGCGCACCCAACCAGAGTGACGGGAGGAGCACGTTTCAGAAAACGTGCTCAGCTCGTCGAGAAAATGCGATTTAAGCAATAAAATTAAAAATGCACCTAAAACCCAAACCAAACGTTGCAGGTGGTTATTTCTTCATGCGCAGTGGTCAACGCGGCACTCTCTAGCTGCCAAGAGCACTTTTTACTATGCGCACCCAACCAGAGTGACGGGAGGAGCACATTTCAGAAAACGTGCTCAGCTCGTCGAGAAAATGCGATTTAAGCAATAAAATTAAAAATGCACCTAAAACCTAAACCAAACGTTGCAGGTGGTTATTTCTTCATGCGCAGTGGTCAACGCGGCACTCTCTAGCTGCCAAGAGCACATTTTACTATGCGCACCCAACCAGAGTGACGGGAGGAGCACATTTCAGAAAACGTGCTCAGCTCTTCGAGAAAATGCGATTTAAGCAATAAAATTAAAAATGCACCTAAAACCTAAACCAAACGTTGCAGGTGGTTATTTCTTCGTGCGCAGCAGTCAACGCGGCACTCTCTAGCTGCCAAGAGCACTTTTTACTATGCGCACCCAACCAGAGTGACGGGACGAGCACATTTCAGAAAACGTGCTCAGCTCGTCGAGAAAATGCGATTTAAGCAATACAATTAAAAATGCACCTAAAACCTAAACCAAACGTTGCAGGTGGTTATTTCTTCATGTGCAGTGGTCAACGCGGCACTCTCTAGCTGCCAAGAGCACTTTTTACTATGCGCACCCACCCAGAGTGACGGGAGGAGCACATTTCAGAAAACGTGCTCAGCTCGTCGAGAAAATGCGATTTAAGCAATAAAATTAAAAATGCACCGAAAATCTATACCAAACGTTGCAGGTGGTTATTTCTTCATATGCAGTGGTCAACGCGGCACTCTCTAGCTGCCAAGAGCACTTTTTACTATGCGCACCCAACCAGAGTGACGGGAGGAGCACATTCCAGAAAACGTGCTCAGCTCGTCGAGAAAAATGCGATTTAAGCAATAAAATTAAAAATGCACCTAAAACCTAAACCAAACGTTGCAGGTGGTTATTTCTTCGTGCGCAGCAGTCAACGCGGCACTCTCTAGCTGCCAAGAGCACTTTTTACTATGCGCACCCAACCAGAGTGACGGGAGGAGCACATTTCAGAAAACGTGCTCAGCTCGTCGAGTAAATGCGATTTAAGCAATAAAATTAAAAATGCACCCAAAACCTAAACCAAACGTTGCAGGTGGTTATTTCTTCATGCGCAGTGGTGAACGCGGCACTCTCTAGCTGCCAAGAGCACTTTTTACTATGCGCACCCAACCAGAGTGACGGGAGGAGCACATTTCAGAAAACGTGCTCAGCTCGTCGAGAAAATGCGATTTAAGCAATAAAATTAAAAATGCACCTAAAACCTAAACCAAACGCTGCAGATGGTCATTTCTTCATGCGCAGTGGTCAACGCGGCACTCTCTAGCTGCCAAGAGCACTTTTTACTATACACACCCAACCAGAGTGACGGGAGGAGCACATTCCAGAAAACGTGCTCAGCTCGTCGGGAAAATGCGATTTAAGCAATAACATTAAAAATGCACCCAAAACCTAAACCAAACGTTGCAGATGGTCATTTCTTCATGTGCAGTGGTCAACGCGGCACTCTCTCGCTGCCAAGAGCACTTTTTACTATGCACACCCAACCAGAGTGACGGGAGGAGCACGTTCCAGAAAACGTGCTCAGCTCGTCGAGAAAATGCGATTTAAGCAATAAAATTAAAAATGCACCCAGAACCTAAACCAAACGTTGCAGATGGTCATTTCTTCATGCGCAGTGGTCAACGCGGCACTCTCTAGCTGCCAAGAGCACTTTTTACTATGCGCACCCAACCAGAGTGACGGGAGGAGCACATTTCAGAAAACGTGCTCAGCTCGTCGAGAAAATGCGATTTAAGCAATAAAATTAAAAATGCACCCAAAACCTAAACCAAACGTTGCAGGTGGTTATTTCTTCATGCGCAGTGGTGAACGCGGCACTCTCTAGCTGCCAAGAGCACTTTTTACTATGCGCACCCAACCAGAGTGACAGGAGGAGCACATTTCAGAAAACGTGCTCAGCTCGTTGAGAAAATGCGATTTAAGCAATAAAATTAAAAATGCACCCAAAACCTAAACCAAACGTTGCAGGTGGTTATTTCTTCATGCGCAGTGGTCAACGCGGCACTCTCTAGCTGCCAAGAGCACTTTTTACTATGCGCACCCAACCAGAGTGACGGGAGGAGCACATTTCAGAAAACGTGCTCAGCTCGTCCAGAAAATGCGATTTAAGCAATAAAATTAAAAATGCACCTAAAACCTAAACCAAACGTTGCAGATGGTCATTTCTTCATGCGCAGTGGTCAACGCGGCACTCTCTAGCTGCCAAGAGCACTTTTTACTATGCACACAAAACCAGAGTGACGGGAGGAGCACATTTCAGAAAACGTGCTTAGCTCGTCCAGATAATGCGATTTAAGCAATAAAATTAAAAATGCACCTAAAACCTAAACCAAACATTGCAGATGGTCATTTCTTCATGCGCAGTGGTCAACGCGGCACTCTGTAGCTGCCAAGAGCACCTTTTACTATGCACACCCAACCAGAGTGACGGGAGGAGCGCATTTCAGAAAACGTGCTCAGCTCGACGAGACAATGCGATTTAAGCAATAAAATTAAAAATGCACCCAAAACCTAAACCAAACGTTGCAGGTGGTTATTTCTTCATGCGCAGTGGTCAACGCGGCACTCTCTAGCTGCCAAGAGCATTTTTTACTATGCGCACCCAACCAGAGTGACGGGAGGAGCACATTTCAGAAAACGTGCTCAGCTCGTCGAGAAAATGCGATTTAAGCAATAAAATTAAAAATGCACCTAAAACCTAAACCAAACGTTGCAGGTGGTTATTTCTTCATGCGCAGTGGTCAACGCGGCACTCTCTAGCTGCCAAGAGCACTTTTTACTATGCGCACCCAACCAGAGTGACGGGAGGAGCACATTTCAGAAAACGTGCTCAGCTCGTTGAGAAAATGCGATTTAAGCAATGAAATTAAAAATGCACCTAAAACCTAAACCAAACGTTGCAGGTGGTTATTTCTTCGTGCGCAGCAGTCAACGCGGCACTCTCTAGCTGCCAACAGCACTTTTTACTATGAGCACCCAACCAGAGTGACGGGAGGAGCACATTTTAGAAAACGTGCTCAGCTCGTCGAGTAAATGCAATTTAAGCAATAAAATTAAAAATGCACCCAAAACCTAAACCAAACGTTGCAGGTGGTTATTTCTTCATGCGCAGTGGTCAACGCGGCACTCTCTAGCTGCCAAGAGCACTTTTTACTATGCACACCCAACCAGAGTGACGGGAGGAGCACATTTCAGAAAACGTGCTCAGCTCGTCCAGACAATGCGATTTAAGCAATAAAATTAAAAATGCACCTAAAACCTAAACCAAACGTTGCAGATGGTCATTTCTTCATGCGCAGTGGTCAACGCGGCACTCTCTAGCTGCCAAGAGCACTTTTTACTATGCATACCCAACCAGAGTGACGGGAGGAGCACATTCCAGAAAACGTGCTCAGCTCGACGAGAAAATGCGATTTAAGCAATAAAATTAAAAATGCACCCAAAACCTAAACCAAACGTTGCAGGAGGTTATTTCTTCATGCGCAGTGGTCAACGCGGCACTCTCTAGCTGCCAAGAGCACTTTTTACTATGCGCACCCAACCAGAGTGACGGGAGGAGCACATTTCAGAAAACGTGCTCAGCTCGTCGAGAAAATGCGATTTAAGCAATAAAATTAAAAATACACCCAAAACCTAAACCAAACCTTGCAGGTGGTTATTTCTTCGTGCGCAGCAGTCAACGCGGCACTCTCTAGCTGCCAAGAGGACTTTTTACTATGCGCACCCAACCAGAGTGACGGGAGGAGCACATTTCAGAAAACGTGCTCAGCTCGTCGAGTAAATGCGATTTAAGCAATAAAATTAAAAATGCACCCAAAACCTAAACCAAACGTTGCAGGTGGTTATTTCTTCATGCGCAGTGGTCAACGCGGCACTCTCTAGCTGCCAAGAGCACTTTTTACTATGCGCACCCAACCAGAGTGACGGGAGGAGCACATTTCAGAAAACGTGCTCAGCTCGTCCAGAAAATGCGATTTAAGCAATAAAATTAAAAATGCACCCAAAACCTAAACCAAACGTTGCAGGTGGTTATTTCTTCATGCGCAGTGGTCAACGCGGCACTCTCTAGCTGCCAAGAGCACTTTTTACTATGCACACCCAACCAGAGTGACGGGAGGAGCGCATTTTAGAAAACGTGCTCAGCTCGACGAGAAAATGCGATTTAAGCAATAAAATTAAAAATTCACCCAAAACCTAAACCAAACGTTGCAGGTGGTTATTTCTTCATGCGCAGTGGTCAACGCGGCACTCTCTAGCTGCCAAGAGCACTTTTTACTATGCGCACCCAACCAGAGTGACGGGAGGAGCACATTTCAGAAAACGTGCTCAGCTCGTCGAGAAAATGCGATTTAAGCAATAAAATTAAAAATGCACCTAAAACCTAAACCAAACGTTGCAGGTGGTTATTTCTTCATGCGCAGCAGTCAACGCGGCACTCTCGAGCTGCCAAGAGCACTTTTTACTATGCGCACCCAACCAGAGTGACGGGAGGAGCACATTTTAGAAAACGTGCTCAGCTCGTCGAGAAAATGCGATTTAAGCAATAAAATTAAAAATGCACCTAAAACCTAAACCAAACGTTGTAGGTGGTTATTTCTTCATATGCAGCAGTCAACGCGGCACTCTCTAGCTGCCAAGAGCACTTTTTACTATGTGCACCCAACCAGAGTGACGGGAGGAGCACATTTCAGAAAACGTGCTCAGCTCGTCGAGAAAATGCGATTTAAGCAATAAAATTAAAAATGCACCTAAAAACCTAAACCAAACGTTGCAGGTGGTTATTTCTTCATGCGCATTGGTCAACGCGGCACTCTCTAGCTGCCAAGAGCACTTTTTACTATGTGCACCCAACCAGAGTGACGTGAGGAGCACATTTCAGAAAACGTGCTCAACTCGTCGAGAAAATGCGATTTAAGCAATAAAATTAAAAATGCACCGAAAACCGAAACCAAACGTTGCAGATGGTCATTTCTTAATGCGCAGTGGTCAACGCGGCACTCTCTAGCTGCCAAGAGCACTTTTTACTATGCACACCCAACCAGAGTGACGGGAGGAGCACATTTCAGAAAACGTGCTCAGCTCGACGAGAAAATGCGATTTAAGCAATGAAATTAAAAATGCACCCAAAACCTAAACCAAACGTTGCAGGTGGTTATTTCTTCATGCGCAGTGGTCAACGCGGCACTCTCTAGCTGCCAAGAGCACTTTTTACTATGCGCACCCAACCAGAGTGACGGGAGGAGCACATTTCAGAAAACGTGCTCAGCTCGTCCAGAAAATGCGATTTAAGCAATACAATTAAAAATGCACCTAAAACCTAAACCAAACGTTGCAGGTGGTTATTTCTTCATGCGCAGTGGTCAACGCGGCACTCTCTAGCTGCCAAGAGCACTTTTTACTATGCGACCCCAACCAGAGTGACGGGAGGAGCGCATTTCAGAAAACGTGCTCAGCTCGTCGAGAAAATGCGATTTAAGCAATAAAATTAAAAATGCACCTAAAACCTAAACCAAAACTTGCAGGTGGTTATTTCTTCATGCGCAGCAGTCAACACGGCACTCTCTAGCTGCCAAGAGCACATTTTACTATGCGCACCCAACCAGAGTGACGGGAGGAGCACATTTCAGAAAACGTGCTCAGCTCGTCGAGAAAATGCGATTTAAGCAATAAAATTAAAAATGCACCCAAAACCTAAACCAAACGTTGCAGATGGTCATTTCTTCATGTGCAGTGATCAACGCGGCACTCTCTAGCTGCCAAGAGCACTTTTTACGATGCACACCCAACCAGAGTGACGGGAGGAGCGCATTTCAGAAAACGTGCTCAGCTCGTCGAGAAAATGCGATTTAAGCAATAAAATTAAAAATGCACCCAAAACCTAAACCAAACGTTGCAGGTGGTTATTTCTTAATGCGCAGTGGTCAAAGGCGGCACTCTCTAGCTGCCAAGAGCACTTTTTACTATTCGCACCCAACCAGAGTGACGGGAGGAGCACATTTCAGAAAACGTGCTCAGCTCGTCGAGCAAATGCGATTTAAGCAATAAAATTAAAAATGCACCTAAAACCTAAACCAAACGTTGCAGGTGGTTATTTCTTCGTGCGCAGCAGTCAACGCGGCACTCTCTAGCTGCCAAGAGCACTTTTTACTATGCGCACCCAACCAGAGTGACGGGAGGAGCACATTTCAGAAAACGTGCTCAGCTCGTCGAGTAAATGCAATTTAAGCAATAAAATTAAAAATGCACCCAAAACCTAGACCAAACGTTGCAGGTGGTTATTTCTTCATGCGCAGTGGTCAACGCGGCACTCTCTAGCTGCCAAGAGCACTTTTTACTATGCGCACCCAACCAGAGTGACGGGAGGAGCACATTTCAGAAAACGTGCTCAGCTCGTCCAGAAAATGCGATTTAAGCAATAAAATTAAAAATGCACCTAAAACCTAAACCAAACGTTGCAGATGGTCATTTCTTCATGCGCAGTGGTCAACGCGGCACTCTCTAGCTGCCAAGAGAACTTTTTACTATGCACACAAAACCAGAGTGACGGGAGGAGCACATTTCAGAAAACGTGCTCAGCTCGTCGAGAAAATGCGATTTAAGCAATAAAATTAAAAATGCACCCAAAACCTAAACCAAACGTTGCAGGTGGTTATTTCTTCGTGCGCAGCAGTCAACGCGGCACTCTCTAGCTGCCAAGAGCACTTTTTACTATGCACACCCAACCAGAGTGACGGGAGGAGCACATTTCAGAAAACGTGCTCAGCTCGTCGAGTAAATGCAATTTAAGCAATAAAATTAAAAATGCACCCAAAACCTAAACCAAACGTTGCAGGTGGTTATTTCTTCATGCGCAGTGGTCAACGCGGCACTCTCTAGCTGCCAAGAGCACTTTTTACTATGCGCACCCAACCAGAGAGACGGGAGGAGCGCATTTCAGAAAACGTGCTCAGCTCGACGAGAAAATGCGATTTAAGCAATAAAATTAAAAATGCACCCAAAACCTAAACCAAACGTTGCAGGTGGTTATTTCTTAATGCGCAGTGGTCAACGCGGCACTCTCTAGCTGCCAAGAGCACTTTTTACTATTCGCACCCAACCAGAGTGACGGGAGGAGCACATTTCAGAAAACGTGCTCAGCTCGTCGAGAAAATGCGATTTAAGCAATAAAATTAAAAATGCACCTAAAACCTAAACCAACCGTTGCAGGTGGTTATTTCTTCATGCGCAGCAGTCAACGCGGCACTCTCTAGCTGCCAAGAGCACTTTTTACTATGCGCACCCAACCAGAGTGACGGGAGGAGCACATTTCAGAAAACGTGCTCAGCTCGTCGAGAAAATGCCATTTAAGCCGTACAATTAAAAATGCACCTAAAACCTAAACCAAACGTTGCAGGTGGTTATTTCTTCATGCGCAGCAGTCAACACGGCACTCTCTAGCTGCCAAGAGCACTTTTTACTGTGCGCACCCAACCAGAGTGACGGGAGGAGCACATTTCAGAAAACGTGCTCAGCTCGTCGAGAAAATGCGATTTAAGCAATAAAATTAAAAATGCACCCAAAACCTAAACCAAACGTTGCAGATGGTCATTTCTTCATGTGCAGTGGTCAACGCGGCACTCTCTAGCTGCCAAGAGCACTTTTTACTATGCACACCCAACCAGAGTGACGGGAGGAGCGCATTTCAGAAAACGTGCTCAGCTCGTCGAGAAAATGCGATTTAAGCAATAAAATTAAAAATGCACCCAAAACCTAAACCAAACGTTGCAGGTGGTTATTTCTTCATGCGCAGTGGTCAACGCGGCACTCTCTAGCTGCCAAGAGCACTTTTTACTATGCGCACCCAACCAGAGTGACGGGAGGAGCACATTCCAGAAAACGTGCTCAGCTCGTCGAGAAAATGCGATTTAAGCAATAAAATTAAAAATGCACCCAAAACCTAAACCAAACGTTGCAGATGGTCATTTCTTCATGCGCAGTGGTCAACGCGGCACTCTCTAGCTGCCAAGAGCACGTTTTACTATGCGCACCCAACCAGAGTGACGGGAGGAGCACATTTCAGAAAACGTGCTCAGCTCGTTGAGAAAATGCGATTTAAGCAATAAAATTAAAAATGCACCCAAAACCTAAACCAAACGTTGCAGATGGTCATTTCTTCATGCGCAGTGGTCAACGCGGCACTCTCTAGCTGCCAAGAGCACTTTTTACTATGCACACCCAACCAGAGTGACGGGAGGAGCACATTTCAGAAAACGTGCTCAGCTCGTCGAGAAAATGCGATTTAAGCAATAAATTTAAAAATGCACCTAAAACCTAAACCAAACGTTGCAGGTGGTTATTTCTTCATGCGCAGCAGTCAACAAGGCACTCTCTAGCTGCCAAGAGCACTTTTTACTATGCGCACCCAACCAGAGTGACGGGAGGAGCACATTTCAGAAAACGTGCTCAGCTCGTCGAGAAAATGCGATTTAAGCAATAAAATTAAAAATGCACCCAAAACCTAAACCAAACGTTGCAGATGGTCATTTCTTCATGCGCAGTGGTCAACGCGGCACTCTCTAGCTGCCAAGAGCACTTTTTACTATGCGCACCCAACCAGAGTGACGGGAGGAGCACATTTCAGAAAACGTGCTCAGCTCGTTGAGAAAATGCGATTTAAGCTATAAAATTAAAAATGCACCCAAAACCTAAACCAAACATTGCAGGTGGTTATTTCTTCATGCGCAGTGGTCAACGCGGCACTCTCTAGCTGCCAAGAGCACTTTTTACTATGCACACCCAACCAGAGTGACGGGAGGAGCGCATTTCAGAAAACGTGCTCAGCTCGACGAGAAAATGCGATTTAAGCAATAAAATTAAAAATGCACCCAAAACCTAAACCAAACGTTGCAGGTGGTTATTTCTTCATGCGCAGTGGTCAACGCGGCACTCTCTAGCTGCCAAGAGCACTTTTTACGATGCACACCCAACCAGAGAGACGGGAGGAGCGCATTTCAGAAAACGTGCTCAGCTCGACGAGAAAATGCGATTTAAGCAATAAAATTAAAAATGCACCCAAAACCTAAACCAAACGTTGCAGGTGGTTATTTCTTAATGCGCAGTGGTCAACGCGGCACTCTCTAGCTGCCAAGAGCACTTTTTACTATTCGCACCCAACCAGAGTGACGGGAGGAGCACATTTCAGAAAACGTGCTCAGCTCGTCGAGAAAATGCGATTTAAGCAATAAAATTAAAAATGCACCCAAAACCTAAACCAAACGTTGCATGTGGTTATTTCTTCATGCGCAGTGGTCAACGCGGCACTCTCTAGCTGCCAAAAGCACTTTTTACTATGCGCACCCAACCAGAGTGACGGGAGGAGCACATTTCAGAAAACGTGCTCAGCTCGTCCAGAAAATGCGATTTAAGCAATAAAATTAAAAATGCACATAAAACCTAAACCAAACGTTGCGGATGGTCATTTCTTCATGCGCAGTGGTCAACGCGGCACTCTCTAGCTGCCAAGAGCACTTTTTACTATGCACACCCAACCAGAGTGACGGGAGGAGCGCATTTTAGAAAACGTGCTCAGCTCGACGAGAAAATGCAATTTTAGCAATAAAATTAAAAATGCACCCAAAACCTAAACCAAACGTTGCAGGTGGTTATTTCTTCATGCGCAGTGGTCAACGCGGCACTCTCTAGCTGCCAAGAGCACTTTTTACTATGCGCACCCAACCAGAGTGACGGGAGGAGCACATTTCATCAAACGTGCTCAGCTCGTCGAGAAAATGCGATTTAAGCAATAAAATTAAAAATGCACCTAAAACCTAAACCAAACCTTGCAGGTGGTTATTTCTTCATGCGCAGCAGTCAACGCGGCACTCTCTAGCTGCCAAGAGCACTTTTTATTATGCGCACCCAACCAGAGTGACGGGAGGAGCACATTTCAGAAAACGTGCTCAGCTCGTCGAGAAAATGCGATTTAAGCAATAAAATTAAAAATGCACCTAAAACCTAAACCAAACGTTGCAGGTGGTTATTTCTTCATATGCAGCAGTCAACGCTGCACTCTCTAGCTGCCAAGAGCACTTTTTACTATGCGCACCCAACCAGAGTGACGTGAGGAGCACATTTCAGAAAACGTGCTCAACTCGTCGAGAAAATGCGATTTAAGCAATAAAATTAAAAATGCACCCAAAACCGAAACCAAACGTTGCAGATGGTCATTTCTTCATGCGCAGTGGTTAACGCGGCACTCTCTAGCTGCCAAGAGCACTTTTTACTATGCGCACCCAACCAGAGTGACGGGAGGAGCACATTTCAGAAAACGTGCTCAGCTCGTCGAGAAAATGCGATTTAAGCAATAAAATTAAAAATGCACCCAAAACCTAAACCAAACGTTGCAGATGGTCATTTCTTCATGCGCAGTGGTCAACGCGGCACTCTCTAGCTGCCAAGAGCACTTTTTACTATGCACACCCAACCAGAGTGACGGGAGGAGCACATTTCAGAAAACGTGCTCAGCTCGTCGAGAAAATGCGATTTAAGCAATAAATTTAAAAATGCACCTAAAACCTAAACCAAACGTTGCAGGTGGTTATTTCTGCATGCGCAGTGGTCAACGCGGCACTCTAGCTGCCAAGAGCACTTTTTACTATGCGCACCAATCCAGAGTGACGGGAGGAGCACATTTCAGAAAACGTGCTCAGCTCGTCGAGAAAATGCGATTTAAGCAATAAAATTAAAAATGCACCTAAAACCTAAACCAAACATTGCAGGTGGTTATTTCTTCATGCGCAGTGGTCAACGCGGCACTCTCTAGCTGCCAAGAGCACTTTTTACTATGCGCACCCAACCAGAGTGACGGGAGGAGCGCATTTCAGAAAACGTGCTCAGCTCGTCGAGAAAATGCTATTTAAGCAATAAAATTAAAAATGCACCTAAAACCTAAACCAAAAGTTGCAGGTGGTTATTTCTTCATGCGCAGCAGTCAACACGGCACTCTCTAGCTGCCAAGAGCACTTTTTACTATGCGCACCCAACCAGAGTGACGGGAGGAGCACATTTCAGAAAACGTGCTCAGCTCGTCGAGAAAATGCGATTTAAGCAATAAAATTAAAAATGCACCCAAAACCTAAACCAAACGTTGCAGATGGCCATTTCTTCATGTGCAGTGGTCAACGCGGCACTCTCTAGCTGCCAAGAGCACTTTTTACTATGCACACCCAACCAGAGTGACGGGAGGAGCGCATTTCAGAAAACGTGCTCAGCTCGTCGAGAAAATGCGATTTAAGCAATAAAATTAAAAATGCACCCAAAACCTAAACCAAACGTTGCAGGTGGTTATTTCTTCATGCGCAGTGGTCAACGCGGCACTCTCTAGCTGCCAAGAGCACTTTTTACTATGCGCACCCAACCAGAGTGACGGGAGGAGCACATTCCAGAAAACGTGCTCAGCTCGTCGAGAAAATGCGATTTAAGCAATAAAATTAAAAATGCACCCAAAACCTAAACCAAACGTTGCAGATGGTCATTTCTTCATGCGCAGTGGTCAACGCGGCACTCTCTAGCTGCCAAGAGCACTTTTTACTATGCGCACCCAACCAGAGTGACGGGAGGAGCACATTTCAGAAAACGTGCTCAGCTAGTTGAGAAAATGCGATTTAAGCAATAAAATTAAAAATGCACCTAAAACCTAAACCAAACGTGTCAGGTGGTTATTTCTTCGTGCGCAGCAGTCAACGCGGCACTCTCTAGCTGCCAAGAGCACTTTTTACTATGAGCACCCAACCAGAGTGACGGGAGGAGCACATTTAAGAAAACGTGCTCAGCTCGTCGAGTAAATGCAATTTAAGCAATAAAATTAAAAATGCACCCAAAACCTAAACCAAACGTTGCAGGTGGTTATTTCTTCATGCGCAGTGGTCAACGCGGCACTCTCTAGCTGCCAAGAGCACTTTTTACTATGCGCACCCAACCAGACTGACGGGAGGAGCACATTTCAGAAAACGTGCTCAGCTCGTCCAGAAAATGCGATTTAAGCAATAAAATTAAAAATGCACCTAAAACCTAAACCAAACGTTGCAGATGGTCATTTCTTCATGCGCAGTGGTCAACGCGGCACTCTCTAGCTGCCAAGAGCACTTTTTACTATGCGCACCCAACCAGAGTGACGGGAGGAGCACATTTCAGAAAACGTGCTCAGCTCGTCCAGACAATGCGATTTAAGCAATAAAATTAAAAATGCACCCAAAACCTAAACCAAACGTTGCAGGTGGTTATTTCTTCATGCGCAGTGGTCAACGCGGCACTCTCTAGCTGCCAAGAGCACTTTTTACTATGCGCACCCAACCAGAGTGACGGGAGGAGCACATTTCAGAAAACGTGGTCAGCTCGTCGAGAAAATGCGATTTAAGCAATAAAATTTAAAATGCACCTAAAACCTAAACCAAACGTTGCAGGTGGTTATTTCTTCATGCGCAGCAGTCAACGCGGCACTCTCTAGCTGCCAAGAGCACTTTTTACTATGCGCACCCAACCAGAGTGACGGGAGGAGCACATTTCAGAAAACGTGCTCAGCTCGTTGAGAAAATGCGATTTAAGCAATAAAATTAAAAATGCACCTAAAACCTAAACCAAACGTTGCAGGTGGTTATTTCTTCATATGTAGCAGTCAACGCGGCACTCTCTAGCTGCCAAGAGCACTTTTTACTATGCGCACCCAACCAGAGTGACTGGAGGAGCACATTTCAGAAAACGTGCTCAGCTCGTCGAGAAAATGCGATTTAAGCAATAAAATTTAAAATGCACCTAAAACCTAAACCAAACGTTGCAGGTGGTTATTTCTTCATGCGCAGTGGTCAACGCGGCACTCTCTAGCTGCCAAGAGCACTTTTTACTATGCGCACCCAACCAGAGTGACGGGAGGAGCGCATTTCAGAAAACGTGCTCAGCTCGTCGAGAAAATGCGATTTAAGCAATAAAATTAAAAATGCACCCAAAACCTAAACCAAACGTTGCAGGTGGTTATTTCTTCATGCGCAGCAGTCAACGCGGCACTCTCTAGCTGCCAAGAGCACTTTTTACTATGCGCACCCAACCAGAGTGACGGGAGGAGCGCATTTCAGAAAACGTGCTCAGCTCGACGAGAAAATGCGATTTAAGCAATAAAATTAAAAATGCACCCAAAACCTAAACCAAACGTTGCAGGTGGTTATTTCTTCATGCGCAGCAGTCAACGCGGCACTCTCTAGCTGCCAAGAGCACTTTTTACTATGCGCACCCAACCAGAGTGACGGGAGGAGCACATTTCAGAAAACGTGCTCAGCTCGTCGAGAAAATGCGATTTAAGCAATAAAATTAAAAATGCACCTAAAACCTAAACCCAAAGTTGCAGGTGGTTATTTCTTCATGCGCAGCAGTCAACACGGCACTCTCTAGCTGCCAAGAGCACATTTTACTATGCGCACCCAACCAGAGTGACGGGAGGAGCACATTTCAGAAAACGTGCTCAGCTCGTCGAGAAAATGCGATTTAAGCAATAAAATTAAAAATGCACCCAAAACCTAAACCAAACGTTGCAGATGGTCATTTCTTCATGTGCAGTGGTCAACGCGGCACTCTCTAGCTGCCAAGAGCACTTTTTACAATGGACACCCAACCAGAGTGACGGGAGGAGCGCATTTCAGAAAACGTGCTCAGCTCGTCGAGAAAATGCGATTTAAGCAATAAAATTAAAAATGCACCTAAAAACCTAAACCAAACGTTGCAGGTGGTTATTTCTTCATGCGCATTGGTCAACGCGGCACTCTCTAGCTGCCAAGAGCACTTTTTACTATGTGCACCCAACCAGAGTGACGTGAGGAGCACATTTCAGAAAACGTGCTCAGCTCGTCGAGAAAATGCGATTTAAGCAATACAATTAAAAATGCACCTAAAACCTAAACCAAACGTTGCAGGTGGTTATTTCTTCATGCGCAGCAGTCAACGCGGCACTCTCTAGCTGCCAAGAGCACTTTTTACTATGCGCACCCAACCAGAGTGACGGGAGGAGCACATTTCAGAAAACGTGCTCAGCTCGTCGAGAAAATGCGATTTAAGCAATAAAATTAAAAATGCACCCAAAACATTAAACCAAACGTTGCAGGTGGTTATTTCTTCATGCGCAGTGGTCAACGCGGCACTCTCTAGCTGCCAAGAGCATTTTTTACTATGCGCACCCAACCAGAGTGACTGGAGGAGCACATTTCAGAAAACGTGCTCAGCTCGTCGAGAAAATGCGATTTAAGCAATAAAATTAAAAATGCACCTAAAACCTAAACCAAACGTTGCAGGTGGTTATTTCTTCATGCGCAGTGGTCAACGCGGCACTCTCTAGCTGCCAAGAGCACTTTTTACTATGCGCACCCAACCAGAGTGACGGGAGGAGCACATTTCAGAAAACGTGCTCAGCTCGTTGAGAAAATGCGATTTAAGCAATAAAATTAAAAATGCACCTAAAACCTAAACCAAACGTTGCAGGTGGTTATTTTTTCGTGCGCAGCAGTCAACGCGGCACTCTCTAGCTGCCAAGAGCACTTTTTACTATGCGCACCCAACCAGAGTGACGGGAGGAGCACATTTCAGAAAACGTGCTCAGCTCGTCGAGTAAATGCAATTTAAGCAATAAAATTAAAAATGCACCCAAAACCTAAACCAAACGTTGCAGGTGGTTATTTCTTCATGCGCAGTGGTCAACGCGGCACTCTCTAGCTGCCAAGAGCACTTTTTACTATGCGCACCCAACCAGACTGACGGGAGGAGCACATTTCAGAAAACGTGCTCAGCTCGTCCAGAAAATGCGATTTAAGCAATAAAATTAAAAATGCACCTAAAACCTAAACCAAACGTTGCAGGTGGTTATTTCTTCATGCGCAGTGGTCAACGCGGCACTCTCTAGCTGCCAAGAGCACTTTTTACTATGCGCACCCAACCAGAGTGACGGGAGGAGCACATTTCAGAAAACGTACTCAGCTCGTCGAGAAAATGCGATTTAAGCAATAAAATTAAAAATGCACCCAAAACCTAAACCAAACGTTGCAGGTGGTTATTTCTTCATGCGCAGCAGTCAACGCGGCACTCTCTAGCTGCCAAGAGCACTTTTTACTATGCGCACCCAACCAGAGTGATAGGAGGAGCACATTTCAGAAAACGTGCTCAGCTCGTTGAGAAAATGCGATTTAAGCAATAAAATTAAAAATGCACCCAAAACCTAAACCAAACGTTGCAGGTGGTTATTTCTTCATGCGCAGTGGTCAACGCGGCAATCTCTAGCTGCCAAGAGCACTTTTTACTATGCGCACCCAACCAGAGTGATAGGAGGAGCACATTTCAGAAAACGTGCTCAGCTCGACGAGAAAATGCGATTTAAGCAATACAATTAAAAATGCACCCAAAACCTAAACCAAACGTTGCAGGTGGTTATTTTTTCATGCGCAGTGGTCAACGCGGCACTCTCTAGCTGCCAAGAGCACTTTTTACGATGCACACCCAACCAGAGTGACGGGAGGAGCGCATTTTAGAAAACGTGCTCAGCTCGACGAGAAAATACGATTTAAGCAATAAAATTAAAAATGCACCCAAAACCTAAACCAAACGTTGCAGGTGGTTATTTCTTCATGCGCAGTGGTCAACGCGGCACTCTCTAGCTGCCAAGAGCACTTTTTACTATGCGCACCCAACCAGAGTAACGGGAGGAGCACATTTCAGAAAACGTGCTCAGCTCGTCGAGAAAATGCGATTTAAGCAATAAAATTAAAAATGCACCCAAAACCTAAACCGAACGTTGCAGGTGGTTATTTCTTCATGCGCAGTGGTCAACGCGGCACTCTCTAGCTGCCAAGAGCACTTTTTACTATGCGCACCCAACCAGAGTGACGGGAGGAGCACATTTCAGAAAACGTGCTCAGCTCGTCCAGAAAATGCGATTTAAGCAATAAAATTAAAAATGCACCTAAAACCTAAACCAAACGTTGCAGATGGTCATTTCTTCATGCACAGTGGTCAACGCAGCACTCTCTAGCTGCCAAGAGCACTTTTTACTATGCGCACCCAACCAGAGTGACGGGAGGAGCACATTTCAGAAAACGTGCTCAGCTCGTCGAGAAAATGCGATTTAAGCAATAAAATTAAAAACGCACCTAAAAACATAAACCAAACGTTGCAGGTGGTTATTTCTTCATGCGCATTGGTCAACGCGGCACTCTCTAGCTGCCAAGAGCACTTTTTACTATGTGCACCCAACCAGAGTGACGGGAGGAGCACATTTCAGAAAACGTGCTCAGCTCGTCGAGAAAATGCGATTTAAGCAATAAAATTAAAAATGCACCCAAAACATAAACCAAACGTTGCAGGTGGTTATTTCTTCATGCGCAGTGGTCAACGCGGCACTCTCTAGCTGCCAAGAGCATTTTTTACTATGCGCACCCAACCAGAGTGACGGGAGGAGCACATTTCAGAAAACGTGCTCAGCTCGTCGAGAAAATGCGATTTAAGCAATAAAATTAAAAATGCACCTAAAACCTAAACCAAACGTTGCAGGTGGTTATTTCTTCATGCGCAGTGGTCAACGCGGCACTCTCTAGCTGCCAAGAGCACTTTTTACTATGCGCACCCAACCAGAGTGACGGGAGGAGCACATTTCAGAAAACGTGCTCAGCTCGTCGAGAAAATGCGATTTAAGCAATAAAATTAAAAATGCACCTAAAACCTAAACCAAACGTTGCAGGTGGTTATTTCTTCGTGCGCAGCAGTCAACAAGGCACTCTCTAGCTGCCAAGAGCACTTTTTACTATGCGCACCCAACCAGAGTGACGGGAGGAGCACATTTCAGAAAACGTGCTCAGCTCGTCGAGTAAATGCAATTTAAGCAATAAAATTAAAAATGCACCCAAAACCTAAACCAAACGTTGCAGGTGGTTATTTCTTCATGCGCAGTGGTCAACGCGGCACTCTCTAGCTGCCAAGAGCACTTTTTACTATGCGCACCCAACCAGAGTGACGGGAGGAGCACATTTCAGAAAACGTGCTCAGCTCGTCGAGTAAATGCAATTTAAGCAATAAAATTAAAAATGCACCCAAAACCTAAACCAAACGTTGCAGGTGGTTATTTCTTCATGCGCAGTGGTCAACGCGGCACTCTCTAGCTGCCAAGAGCACTTTTTACTATGCGCACCCAACCAGAGTGACGGGAGGAGCACATTTCAGAAAACGTGCTCAGCTCGTCCAGAAAATGCGATTTAAGCAATAAAATTAAAAATGCACCTAAAACCTAAACCAAACGTTGCAGATGGTCATTTCTTCATGCGCAGTGGTCAACGCGGCACTCTCTAGCTGCCAAGAGCACTTTTTACTATGCGCACCCAACCAGAGTGACGGGAGGAGCACATTTCAGAAAACGTGCTCAGCTCGTCCAGACAATGCGATTTAAGCAATAAAATTAAAAATGCACCCAAAACCTAAACCAAACGTTGCAGGTGGTTATTTCTTCATGCGCAGTGGTCAACGCGGCACTCTCTAGCTGCCAAGAGCACTTTTTACTATGCGCACCCAACCAGAGTGACGGGAGGAGCACATTTCAGAAAACGTGGTCAGCTCGTCGAGAAAATGCGATTTAAGCAATAAAATTTAAAATGCACCTAAAACCTAAACCAAACGTTGCAGGTGGTTATTTCTTCATGCGCAGCAGTCAACGCGGCACTCTCTAGCTGCCAAGAGCACTTTTTACTATGCGCACCCAACCAGAGTGACGGGAGGAGCACATTTCAGAAAACGTGCTCAGCTCGTTGAGAAAATGCGATTTAAGCAATAAAATTAAAAATGCACCTAAAACCTAAACCAAACGTTGCAGGTGGTTATTTCTTCATATGTAGCAGTCAACGCGGCACTCTCTAGCTGCCAAGAGCACTTTTTACTATGCGCACCCAACCAGAGTGACTGGAGGAGCACATTTCAGAAAACGTGCTCAGCTCGTCGAGAAAATGCGATTTAAGCAATAAAATTAAAAATGCACCTAAAAACCTAAACCAAACGTTGCAGGTGGTTATTTCTTCATGCGCATTGGTCAACGCGGCACTCTCTGGCTGCCAAGAGAACTTTTTACTATGCGCACCCAACCAGAGTGACGGGAGGAGCACATTTCAGAAAACGTGCTCAGCTCGTCGAGAAAATGCGATTTAAGCAATAAAATTAAAAATGCACCTAAAACCCAAACCAAACGTTGCAGGTGGTTATTTCTTCATGCGCAGTGGTCAACGCGGCACTCTCTAGCTGCCAAGAGCACTTTTTACTATGCGCACCCAACCAGAGTGACGGGAGGAGCACATTTCAGAAAACGTGCTCAGCTCGTCGAGAAAATGCGATTTAAGCAATAAAATTAAAAATGCACCCAAAACCCAAACCAAACGTTGCAGGTGGTTATTTCTTCATGCGCAGTGGTCAACGCGGCACTCTCTAGCTGCCAAGAGCACTTTTTACTATGCGCACCCAACCAGAGTGACGGGAGGAGCGCATTTCAGAAAACGTGCTCAGCTCGTCGAGAAAATGCGATTTAAGCAATAAAATTAAAAATGCACCCAAAACCTAAACCAAACGTTGCAGGTGGTTATTTCTTCATGCGCAGCAGTCAACGCGGCACTCTCTAGCTGCCAAGAGCACTTTTTACTATGCGCACCCAACCAGAGTGACGGGAGGAGCGCATTTCAGAAAACGTGCTCAGCTCGACGAGAAAATGCGATTTAAGCAATAAAATTAAAAATGCACCCAAAACCTAAACCAAACGTTGCAGGTGGTTATTTCTTCATGCGCAGCAGTCAACGCGGCACTCTCTAGCTGCCAAGAGCACTTTTTACTATGCGCACCCAACCAGAGTGACGGGAGGAGCACATTTCAGAAAACGTGCTCAGCTCGTCGAGAAAATGCGATTTAAGCAATAAAATTAAAAATGCACCCAAAACCCAAACCAAACGTTGCAGGTGGTTATTTCTTCATGCGCAGTGGTCAACGCGGCACTCTCTAGCTGCCAAGAGCACTTTTTACTATGCGCACCCAACCAGAGTGACGGGAGGCGCACATTTCAGAAAACGTGCTCAGCTCGTCGAGAAAATGCGATTTAAGCAATAAAATTAAAAATGCACCTAAAACCTAAACCAAACGTTGCAGGTGGTTATTTCTTCATGCGCAGTGGTCAACGCGGCACTCTCTAGCTGCCAAGAGCATTTTTTACTATGCGCACCCAACCAGAGTGACGGGAGGAGCACATTTCAGAAAACGTGCTCAGCTCGTCGAGAAAATGCGATTTAAGCAATAAAATTAAAAATGCACCTAAAACCTAAACCAAACGTTGCAGGTGGTTATTTCTTCATGCGCAGTGGTCAACGCGGCACTCTCTAGCTGCCAAGAGCACTTTTTACTATGCGCACCCAACCAGAGTGACGGGAGGAGCACATTTCAGAAAACGTGCTCAGCTCGTCGAGAAAATGCGATTTAAGCAATAAAATTTAAAATGCACCTAAAACCTAAACCAAACGTTGCAGGTGGTTATTTCTTCGTGCGCAGCAGTCAACGCGGCACTCTCTAGCTGCCAAGAGCACTTTTTACTATGCGCACCCAACCAGAGTGACGGGAGGAGCACATTTCAGAAAACGTGCTCAGCTCGTCGAGTAAATGCAATTTAAGCAATAAAATTAAAAATGCACCCAAAACCTAAACCAAACGTTGCAGGTGGTTATTTCTTCATGCGCAGTGGTCAACGCGGCACTCTCTAGCTGCCAAGAGCACTTTTTACTATGCGCACCCAACCAGAGTGACGGGAGGAGCACATTTCAGAAAACGTGCTCAGCTCGTCCAGAAAATGCGATTTAAGCAATAAAATTAAAAATGCACCTAAAACCTAAACCAAACGTTGCAGATCGTCATTTCTTCATGCGCAGTGGTCAACGCGGCACTCTCTAGCTGCCAAGAGCACTTTTTACTATGCGCACCCAACCAGAGTGACGGGAGGAGCACATTCCAGAAAACGTGCTCAGCTCGTCGAGAAAATGCGATTTAAGCAATAAAATTAAAAATGCACCCAAAACCTAAACCAAACGTTGCAGATGGTCATTTCTTCATGCGCAGTGGTCAACGCGGCACTCTCTAGTTGCCAAGTGCACTTTTTACTATGCGCACCCAACCAGAGTTACGGGAGGAGCACATTTCAGAAAACGTGCTCAGCTCGTCCAGACAATGCGATTTAAGCAATAAAATTAAAAATGCACCCAAAACCTAAACCAAACGTTGCAGGTGGTTATTTCTTCATGCGCAGTGGTCAACGCGGCACTCTCTAGCTGCCAAGAGCACTTTTTACTATGCGCACCCAACCAGAGTGACGGGAGGAGCGCATTTCAGAAAACGTGCTCAGCTCGTCGAGAAAATGCGATTTAAGCAATAAAATTAAAAATGCACCTAAAACCTAAACCAAAACTTGCAGGTGGTTATTTCTTCATGCGCAGCAGTCAACACGGCACTCTCTAGCTGCCAAGAGCACTTTTTACTATGCGCACCCAACCAGAGTGACGGGAGGAGCACATTTCAGAAAACGTGCTCAGCTCGTCGAGAAAATGCGATTTAAGGAATAAAATCAAAAATGCACCCAAAACCTAAACCAAACGTTGCAGATGGTCATTTCTTCATGTGCAGTGGTCAACGCGGCACTCTCTAGCTGCCAAGAGCACTTTTTACTATGCACACCCAACCAGAGTGACGGGAGGAGCGCATTTCAGAAAACGTGCTCAGCTCGTCGAAAAAATGCGATTTAAGCAATAAAATTAAAAATGCACCCAAAACCTAAACCAAACGTTGCAGGTGGTTATTTCTTCATGCGCAGTGGTCAACGCGGCACTCTCTAGCTGCCAAGAGCACTTTTTACTATGCGCACCCAACCAGAGTGACGGGAGGAGCACATTTCAGAAAACGTGCTCAGCTCGTCGAGAAAATGCGATTTAAGCAATAAAATTAAAAATGCACCTAAAACCTAAACCAAACGCTGCAGATGGTCATTTCTTCATGCGCAGTGGTCAACGCGGCACTCTCTAGCTGCCAAGAGCACTTTTTACTATACACACCCAACCAGAGTGACGGGAGGAGCACATTCCAGAAAACGTGCTCAGCTCGTCGGGAAAATGCGATTTAAGCAATAACATTAAAAATGCACCCAAAACCTAAACCAAACGTTGCAGATGGTCATTTCTTCATGTGCAGTGGTCAACGCGGCACTCTCTCGCTGCCAAGAGCAGTTTTTACTATGCACAACCAACCAGAGTGACGGGAGGAGCACATTCCAGAAAACGTGCTCAGCTCGTCGAGAAAATGCGATTTAAGCAATAAAATTAAAAATGCACCCAAAACCTAAACCAAACGTTGCAGATGGTCATTTCTTCATGCGCAGTGGTCAACGCGGCACTCTCTAGCTGCCAAGAGCACTTTTTACTATGCGCACCCAACCAGAGTGACGGGAGGAGCACATTTCAGAAAACGTGCTCAGCTCGTCGAGAAAATGCGATTTAAGCAATAAAATTAAAAATGCACCTAAAACCCAAACCAAACGTTGCAGGTGGTTATTTCTTCATGCGCAGTGGTCAACGCGGCACTCTCTAGCTGCCAAGAGCACTTTTTACTATGCGCACCCAACCAGAGTGACGGGAGGAGCACATTCCAGAAAACGTGCTCAGCTCGTCGAGAAAATGCGATTTAAGCAATAAAATTAAAAATGCACCCAAAACCTAAACATAACATAGCAGATGGTCATTTCTTCATGTGCAGTGGTGAACGCGGCACTCTCTAGCTGCCAAGAGCACTTTTTACTATGCACACCCAACCAGAGTGACAGGAGGAGCACATTTCAGAAAACGTGCTCAGCTCGTTGAGAAAATGCGATTTAAGCAATAAAATTAAAAATCCACCCAAAACCTAAACCAAACGTTGCAGGTGGTTATTTCTTCATGCGCAGTGGTCAACGCGGCACTCTTTAGCTGCCAAGAGCACTTTTTACTATGCGCACCCAACCAGAGGGACGGGAGGAGCGCATTTCAGAAAACGTGCTCAGCTCGACGAGAAAATGCGATTTAAGCAATAAAATTAAAAATGCACCCAAAACCTAAACCAAACGTTGCAGGTGGTTATTTCTTCTTGCGCAGTGGTCAACGCGGCACTCTCTAGCTGCCAAGAGCACTTTTTACGATGCACACCCAACCAGAGTGACGGGAGGAGCGCATTTCAGAAAACGTGCTCAGCTCGACGAGAAAATGCGATTTAAGCAATAAAATTAAAAATGCACCCAAAACCTAAACCAAACGTTGCAGGTGGTTATTTCTTCATGCGCAGTGGTCAACGCGGAACTCTCTAGCTGCCAAGAGCACTTTTTACTATGCGCACCCAACCAGAGTGACGGGAGGAGCACATTTCAGAAAACGTGCTCAGCTCGTCGAGAAAATGCGATTTAAGCAATAAAATTAAAAATGCACCTAAAACCTAAACCAAAAGTTGCAGGTGGTTATTTCTTCATGCGCAGCAGTCAACACGGCACTCTCTAGCTGCCAAGAGCACTTTTTACTATGCGAAGCCAACCAGAGTGACGGGAGGAGCACATTTCAGAAAACGTGCTCAGCTCGTCGAGAAAATGCGATTTAAGCAATAAAATTAAAAATGCACCTAAAACCTAAACCAAACGTTGCAGGTGGTTATTTCTTCATGCGCAGCAGTCAACGCGGCACTCTCTAGCTGCCAAGAGCACTTTTTACTATGCACACCCAACCAGAGTGACGGGAGGAGCACATTTCAGAAAACGTGCTCAGCTCGTCGAGAAAATGCGATTTAAGCAATAAAATTAAAAATGCACCTAAAACCTAAACCAAACGTTGCAGGTGGTTATTTCTTCATATGTAGCAGTCAACGCGGCACTCTCTAGCTGCCAAGAGCACTTTTTACTATGCGCACCCAACCAGAGTGACGGGAGGAGCACATTTCAGAAAACGTGCTCAGCTCGTCGAGAAAATGCGATTTAAGCAATAAAATTAAAAATGCACCTAAAAACCTAAACCAAACGTTGCAGGTGGTTATTTCTTCATGCGCATTGGTCAACGCGGCACTCTCTAGCTGCCAAGAGAACTTTTTACTATGCGCACCCAACCAGAGTGACGGGAGGAGCACATTTCAGAAAACGTGCTCAGCTCGTCGAGAAAATGCGATTTAAGCAATAAAATTAAAAATGCACCTAAAACCCAAACCAAACGTTGCAGGTCGTTGTTTCTTCATGCGCAGTGGTCAACGCGGCACTCTCTAGCTGCCAAGAGCACTTTTTACTATGCGCACCCAACCAGAGTGACGGGAGGAGCACATTTCAGAAAACGTGCTCAGCTCGTCGAGAAAATGCGATTTAAGCAATAAAATTAAAAATGCACCTAAAACCCAAACCAAACGATGCAGGTGGTTATTTCTTCATGCGCAGTGGTCAACGCGGCACTCTCTAGCTGCCAAGAGCACTTTTTACTATGCGCACCCAACCAGAGTGACGGGAGGAGCACATTTCAGAAAACGTGCTCACCTCGTCGAAAAAATGCGATTTAAGCAATAAAATTAAAAATGCACCCAAAACCTAAACCAAACGTTGCAGGTGGTTATTTCTTCATGCGCAGTGGTCAACGCGGCACTCTCTAGCTGCCAAGAGCACTTTTTACTATGCGCACCCAACCAGAGTGACGGGAGGAGCGCATTTCAGAAAACGTGCTCAGCTCGACGAGAAAATGCGATTTAAGCAATAAAATTAAAAATGCACCCACAACCTAAACCAAACGTTGCAGGTGGTTATTTCTTCATGCGCAGCAGTCAACGCGGCACTCTCTAGCTGCCAAGAGCACTTTTTACTATGCGCACCCAACCAGAGTGACGGGAGGAGCACATTTCAGAAAACGTGCTCAGCTCGTCGAGAAAATGAGATTTAAGCAATAAAATTAAAAATGCACCTAAAACCTAAACCAAACGTTGCAGGTGGTTATTTCTTCATATGCAGCAGTCAACGCGGCACTCTCTAGCTGCCAAGAGCACTTTTTACTATGCGCACCCAACCAGAGTGACGGGAGGAGCACATTTCAGAAAACGTGCTCAGCTCGTCGGGAAAATGCGATTTAAGCAATAACATTAAAAATGCACCCAAAACCTAAACCAAACGTTGCAGATGGTCATTTCTTCATGTGCAGTGGTCAACGCGGCACTCTCTCGCTGCCAAGAGCACTTTTTACTATGCACACCCAACCAGAGTGACGGGAGGAGCACATTCCAGAAAACGTGCTCAGCTCGTCGAGAAAATGCGATTTAAGCAATAAAATTAAAAATGCACCCAAAACCTAAACCAAACGTTGCAGATGGTCATTTCTTCATGCGCAGTGGTCAACGCGGCACTCTCTAGCTGCCAAGAGCACTTTTTACTATGCGCACCCAACCAGAGTGACGGGAGGAGCACATTTCAGAAAACGTGCTCAGCTCGTCGAGAAAATGCGATTTAAGCAATAAAATTAAAAATGCACCTAAAACCCAAACCAAACGTTGCAGGTGGTTATTTCTTCATGCGCAGTGGTCAACGCGGCACTCTCTAGCTGCCAAGAGCACTTTTTACTATGCGCACCCAACCAGAGTGACGGGAGGAGCACATTTCAGAAAACGTGCTCAGCTCGTCGAGAAAATGCGATTTAAGCAATAAAATTAAAAATGCACCCAAAACCTAAACCAAACGTTGCAGGTGGTTATTTCTTCATGCGCAGTGGTCAACGCGGCACTCTCTAGCTGCCAAGAGCACTTTTTACTATGCGCACCCAACCAGAGTGACGGGAGGAGCACATTTCAGAAAACGTGCTCAGCTCGTCGAGAAAATGCGATTTAAGCAATAAAATTAAAAATGCACCTAAAAACCTAAACCAAACGTTGCAGGTGGTTATTTCTTCATGCGCATTGGTCAACGCGGCACTCTCTAGCTGCCAAGAGCACTTTTTACTATGCGCACCCAACCAGAGTGACGGGAGGAGCACATTTCAGAAAACGTGCTCAGCTCGTCCAGAAAATGCGATTTAAGCAATAAAATTAAAAATGCACCTAAAACTTAAACCAAACGTTGCAGATGGTCATTTCTTCATGTGCAGTGGTCAACGCGGCACTCTCTCGCTGCCAAGAGCACTTTTTACTATGCACACCCAACCAGAGTGACGGGAGGAGCACATTCCAGAAAACGTGCTCAGCTCGTCGAGAAAATGCGATTTAAGCAATAAAATTAAAAATGCACCCAAAACCTAAACCAAACGTTGCAGATGGTCATTTCTTCATGCGCAGTGGTCAACGCGGCACTCTCTATCTGCCAAGAGCACTTTTTACTATGCGCACCCAACCAGAGTGACGGGAGGAGCACATTTCAGAAAACGTGCTCAGCTCGTCGAGAAAATGCGATTTAAGCAATAAAATTAAAAATGCACCCAAAACCTAAACATAACATAGCAGATGGTCATTTCTTCATGTGCAGTGGTGAACGCGGCACTCTCTAGCTGCCAAGAGCACTTTTTACTATGCGCACCCAACCAGAGTGACAGGAGGAGCACATTTCAGAAAACGTGCTCAGCTCGTTGAGAAAATGCGATTTAAGCAATAAAATTAAAAATGCACCCAAAACCTAAACCAAACGTTGCAGGTGGTTATTTCTTCATGCGCAGTGGTCAACGCGGCACTCTTTAGCTGCCAAGAGCACTTTTTACTATGCGCACCCAACCAGAGGGACGGGAGGAGCGCATTTCAGAAAACGTGCTCAGCTCGACGAGAAAATGCGATTTAAGCAATAAAATTAAAAATGCACCCAAAACCTAAACCAAACGTTGCAGGTGGTTATTTCTTCTTGCGCAGTGGTCAACGCGGCACTCTCTAGCTGCCAAGAGCACGTTTTACGATGCACACCCAACCAGAGTGACGGGAGGAGCGCATTTCAGAAAACGTGCTCAGCTCGACGAGAAAATGCGATTTAAGCAATAAAATTAAAAATGCACCCAAAACCTAAACCAAACGTTGCAGGTGGTTATTTCTTCATGCGCAGTGGTCAACGCGGAACTCTCTAGCTGCCAAGAGCACTTTTTACTATGCGCACCCAACCAGAGTGACGGGAGGAGCACATTTCAGAAAACGTGCTCAGCTCGTCGAGAAAATGCGATTTAAGCAATAAAATTAAAAATGCACCTAAAACCTAAACCAAAAGTTGCAGGTGGTTATTTCTTCATGCGCAGCAGTCAACACGGCACTCTGTAGCTGCCAAGAGCACTTTTTACTATGCGAAGCCAACCAGAGTGACGGGAGGAGCACATTTCAGAAAACGTGCTCAGCTCATCGAGAAAATGCGATTTAAGCAATAAAATTAAAAATGCACCTAAAACCTAAACCAAACGTTGCAGGTGGTTATTTCTTCATGCGCAGCAGTCAACGCGGCACTCTCTAGCTGCCAAGAGCACTTTTTACTATGCACACCCAACCAGAGTGACGGGAGGAGCGCATTTCAGAAAACGTGCTCAGCTCGTCGAAAAAATGCGATTTAAGCAATAAAATTAAAAATGCACCCAAAACCTAAACCAAACGTTGCAGGTGGTTATTTCTTCATGCGCAGTGGTCAACGCGGCACTCTCTAGCTGCCAAGAGCACTTTTTACTATGCGCACCCAACCAGAGTGACGGGAGGAGCACATTTCAGAAAACGTGCTCAGCTCGTCGAGAAAATGCGATTTAAGCAATAAAATTAAAAATGCACCTAAAACCTAAACCAAACGCTGCAGATGGTCATTTCTTCATGCGCAGTGGTCAACGCGGCACTCTCTAGCTGCCAAGAGCACTTTTTACTATACACACCCAACCAGAGTGACGGGAGGAGCACATTCCAGAAAACGTGCTCAGCTCGTCGGGAAAATGCGATTTAAGCAATAACATTAAAAATGCACCCAAAACCTAAACCAAACGTTGCAGATGGTCATTTCTTCATGTGCAGTGGTCAACGCGGCACTCTCTCGCTGCCAAGAGCACTTTTTACTATGCACACCCAACCAGAGTGACGGGAGGAGCACATTCCAGAAAACGTGCTCAGCTCGTCGAGAAAATGCGATTTAAGCAATAAAATTAAAAATGCACCCAAAACCTAAACCAAACGTTGCAGATGGTCATTTCTTCATGCGCAGTGGTCAACGCGGCACTCTCTAGCTGCCAAGAGCACTTTTTACTATGCGCACCCAACCAGAGTGACGGGAGGAGCACATTTCAGAAAACGTGCTCAGCTCGTCGAGAAAATGCGATTTAAGCAATAAAATTAAAAATGCACCTAAAACCCAAACCAAACGTTGCAGGTGGTTATTTCTTCATGCGCAGTGGTCAACGCGGCACTCTCTAGCTGCCAAGAGCACTTTTTACTATGCGCACCCAACCAGAGTGACGGGAGGAGCACATTCCAGAAAACGTGCTCAGCTCGTCGAGAAAATGCGATTTAAGCAATAAAATTAAAAATGCACCCAAAACCTAAACATAACATAGCAGATGGTCATTTCTTCATGTGCAGTGGTGAACGCGGCACTCTCTAGCTGCCAAGAGCACTTTTTACTATGCACACCCAACCAGAGTGACAGGAGGAGCACATTTCAGAAAACGTGCTCAGCTCGTTGAGAAAATGCGATTTAAGCAATAAAATTAAAAATGCACCCAAAACCTAAACCAAACGTTGCAGGTGGTTATTTCTTCATGCGCAGTGGTCAACGCGGCACTCTTTAGCTGCCAAGAGCACTTTTTACTATGCGCACCCAACCAGAGGGACGGGAGGAGCGCATTTCAGAAAACGTGCTCAGCTCGACGAGAAAATGCGATTTAAGCAATAAAATTAAAAATGCACCCAAAACCTAAACCAAACGTTGCAGGTGGTTATTTCTTCTTGCGCAGTGGTCAACGCGGCACTCTCTAGCTGCCAAGAGCACTTTTTACGATGCACACCCAACCAGAGTGACGGGAGGAGCGCATTTCAGAAAACGTGCTCAGCTCGACGAGAAAATGCGATTTAAGCAATAAAATTAAAAATGCACCCAAAACCTAAACCAAACGTTGCAGGTGGTTATTTCTTCATGCGCAGTGGTCAACGCGGAACTCTCTAGCTGCCAAGAGCACTTTTTACTATGCGCACCCAACCAGAGTGACGGGAGGAGCACATTTCAGAAAACGTGCTCAGCTCGTCGAGAAAATGCGATTTAAGCAATAAAATTAAAAATGCACCTAAAACCTAAACCAAAAGTTGCAGGTGGTTATTTCTTCATGCGCAGCAGTCAACACGGCACTCTCTAGCTGCCAAGAGCACTTTTTACTATGCGAAGCCAACCAGAGTGACGGGAGGAGCACATTTCAGAAAACGTGCTCAGCTCGTCGAGAAAATGCGATTTAAGCAATAAAATTAAAAATGCACCCAAAACCTAAACCAAACGTTGCAGATGGTCATTTCTTCATGCGCAGTGGTCAACGCGGCACTCTCTAGCTGCCAAGAGCACTTTTTACTATGCGCACCCAACCAGAGTGACGGGAGGAGCACATTTCAGAAAACGTGCTCAGCTCGTTGAGAAAATGCGATTTAAGCTATAAAATTAAAAATGCACCCAAAACCTAAACCAAACATTGCAGGTGGTTATTTCTTCATGCGCAGTGGTCAACGCGGCACTCTCTAGCTGCCAAGAGCACTTTTTACTATGCACACCCAACCAGAGTGACGGGAGGAGCGCATTTCAGAAAACGTGCTCAGCTCGACGAGAAAATGCGATTTAAGCAATAAAATTAAAAATGCACCCAAAACCTAAACCAAACGTTGCAGGTGGTTATTTCTTCATGCGCAGTGGTCAACGCGGCACTCTCTAGCTGCCAAGAGCACTTTTTACGATGCACACCCAACCAGAGAGACGGGAGGAGCGCATTTCAGAAAACGTGCTCAGCTCGACGAGAAAATGCGATTTAAGCAATAAAATTAAAAATGCACCCAAAACCTAAACCAAACGTTGCAGGTGGTTATTTCTTAATGCGCAGTGGTCAACGCGGCACTCTCTAGCTGCCAAGAGCACTTTTTACTATTCGCACCCAACCAGAGTGACGGGAGGAGCACATTTCAGAAAACGTGCTCAGCTCGTCGAGAAAATGCGATTTAAGCAATAAAATTAAAAATGCACCCAAAACCTAAACCAAACGTTGCATGTGGTTATTTCTTCATGCGCAGTGGTCAACGCGGCACTCTCTAGCTGCCAAAAGCACTTTTTACTATGCGCACCCAACCAGAGTGACGGGAGGAGCACATTTCAGAAAACGTGCTCAGCTCGTCCAGAAAATGCGATTTAAGCAATAAAATTAAAAATGCACATAAAACCTAAACCAAACGTTGCGGATGGTCATTTCTTCATGCGCAGTGGTCAACGCGGCACTCTCTAGCTGCCAAGAGCACTTTTTACTATGCACACCCAACCAGAGTGACGGGAGGAGCGCATTTTAGAAAACGTGCTCAGCTCGACGAGAAAATGCAATTTTAGCAATAAAATTAAAAATGCACCCAAAACCTAAACCAAACGTTGCAGGTGGTTATTTCTTCATGCGCAGTGGTCAACGCGGCACTCTCTAGCTGCCAAGAGCACTTTTTACTATGCGCACCCAACCAGAGTGACGGGAGGAGCACATTTCATCAAACGTGCTCAGCTCGTCGAGAAAATGCGATTTAAGCAATAAAATTAAAAATGCACCTAAAACCTAAACCAAACCTTGCAGGTGGTTATTTCTTCATGCGCAGCAGTCAACGCGGCACTCTCTAGCTGCCAAGAGCACTTTTTATTATGCGCACCCAACCAGAGTGACGGGAGGAGCACATTTCAGAAAACGTGCTCAGCTCGTCGAGAAAATGCGATTTAAGCAATAAAATTAAAAATGCACCTAAAACCTAAACCAAACGTTGCAGGTGGTTATTTCTTCATATGCAGCAGTCAACGCTGCACTCTCTAGCTGCCAAGAGCACTTTTTACTATGCGCACCCAACCAGAGTGACGTGAGGAGCACATTTCAGAAAACGTGCTCAACTCGTCGAGAAAATGCGATTTAAGCAATAAAATTAAAAATGCACCCAAAACCGAAACCAAACGTTGCAGATGGTCATTTCTTCATGCGCAGTGGTTAACGCGGCACTCTCTAGCTGCCAAGAGCACTTTTTACTATGCGCACCCAACCAGAGTGACGGGAGGAGCACATTTCAGAAAACGTGCTCAGCTCGTCGAGAAAATGCGATTTAAGCAATAAAATTAAAAATGCACCCAAAACCTAAACCAAACGTTGCAGATGGTCATTTCTTCATGCGCAGTGGTCAACGCGGCACTCTCTAGCTGCCAAGAGCACTTTTTACTATGCACACCCAACCAGAGTGACGGGAGGAGCACATTTCAGAAAACGTGCTCAGCTCGTCGAGAAAATGCGATTTAAGCAATAAATTTAAAAATGCACCTAAAACCTAAACCAAACGTTGCAGGTGGTTATTTCTGCATGCGCAGTGGTCAACGCGGCACTCTAGCTGCCAAGAGCACTTTTTACTATGCGCACCAATCCAGAGTGACGGGAGGAGCACATTTCAGAAAACGTGCTCAGCTCGTCGAGAAAATGCGATTTAAGCAATAAAATTAAAAATGCACCTAAAACCTAAACCAAACATTGCAGGTGGTTATTTCTTCATGCGCAGTGGTCAACGCGGCACTCTCTAGCTGCCAAGAGCACTTTTTACTATGCGCACCCAACCAGAGTGACGGGAGGAGCGCATTTCAGAAAACGTGCTCAGCTCGTCGAGAAAATGCTATTTAAGCAATAAAATTAAAAATGCACCTAAAACCTAAACCAAAAGTTGCAGGTGGTTATTTCTTCATGCGCAGCAGTCAACACGGCACTCTCTAGCTGCCAAGAGCACTTTTTACTATGCGCACCCAACCAGAGTGACGGGAGGAGCACATTTCAGAAAACGTGCTCAGCTCGTCGAGAAAATGCGATTTAAGCAATAAAATTAAAAATGCACCCAAAACCTAAACCAAACGTTGCAGATGGCCATTTCTTCATGTGCAGTGGTCAACGCGGCACTCTCTAGCTGCCAAGAGCACTTTTTACTATGCACACCCAACCAGAGTGACGGGAGGAGCGCATTTCAGAAAACGTGCTCAGCTCGTCGAGAAAATGCGATTTAAGCAATAAAATTAAAAATGCACCCAAAACCTAAACCAAACGTTGCAGGTGGTTATTTCTTCATGCGCAGTGGTCAACGCGGCACTCTCTAGCTGCCAAGAGCACTTTTTACTATGCGCACCCAACCAGAGTGACGGGAGGAGCACATTCCAGAAAACGTGCTCAGCTCGTCGAGAAAATGCGATTTAAGCAATAAAATTAAAAATGCACCCAAAACCTAAACCAAACGTTGCAGATGGTCATTTCTTCATGCGCAGTGGTCAACGCGGCACTCTCTAGCTGCCAAGAGCACTTTTTACTATGCGCACCCAACCAGAGTGACGGGAGGAGCACATTTCAGAAAACGTGCTCAGCTAGTTGAGAAAATGCGATTTAAGCAATAAAATTAAAAATGCACCTAAAACCTAAACCAAACGTGTCAGGTGGTTATTTCTTCGTGCGCAGCAGTCAACGCGGCACTCTCTAGCTGCCAAGAGCACTTTTTACTATGAGCACCCAACCAGAGTGACGGGAGGAGCACATTTAAGAAAACGTGCTCAGCTCGTCGAGTAAATGCAATTTAAGCAATAAAATTAAAAATGCACCCAAAACCTAAACCAAACGTTGCAGGTGGTTATTTCTTCATGCGCAGTGGTCAACGCGGCACTCTCTAGCTGCCAAGAGCACTTTTTACTATGCGCACCCAACCAGACTGACGGGAGGAGCACATTTCAGAAAACGTGCTCAGCTCGTCCAGAAAACGCGATTTAAGCAAAAAAATTAAAAATGCACCTAAAACCTAAACCAAACGTTGCAGATGGTCATTTCTTCATGCGCAGTGGTCAACGCGGCACTCTCTAGCTGCCAAGAGCACTTTTTACTATGCACACCCAACCAGAGTGACGGGAGGAGCACATTTCAGAAAACGTGCTCAGCTCGTCCAGACAATGCGATTTAAGCAATAAAATTAAAAATGCACCCAAAACCTAAACCAAACGTTGCAGGTGGTTATTTCTTCGTGCGCAGTGGTCAACGCGGCATTCTCTAGCTGCCAAGAGCACTTTTTACTATGCGCACCCAACCAGAGTGACGGGAGGAGCGCATTTTAGAAAACGTGCTCAGCTCGACGAGAAAATGCGATTTAAGCAATAAAATTAAAAATGCACCCAAAACCTAAACCAAACGTTGCAGGTGGTTATTTCTTCATGTGCAGTGGTCAACGCGGCACTCTCTAGCTGCCAAGAGCACTTTTTACTATGCGCACCCAACCAGAGTGACGGGAGGAGCACATTTCAGAAAACGTGCTCAGCTCGTCGAGAAAATGCGATTTAAGCAATAAAATTAAAAATGCACCTAAAACCTAAACCAAACGTTGCAGGTGGTTATTTCTTCATGCGCAGCAGTCAACGCGGCACTCTCTAGCTGCCAAGAGCACTTTTTACTATGCGCACCCAACCAGAGTGACGGTAGGAGCACATTTCAGAAAACGTGCTCAGCTCGTCGAGAAAATGCGATTTAAGCAATAAAATTAAAAATGCACCTCAAACCTAAACCAAACGTTGCAGGTGGTTATTTCTTCATATTCAGCAGTCAACGCGGCACTCTCTAGCTGCCAAGAGCACTTTTTACTATGCGCACCCAACCAGAGTGACGGGAGGAGCACATTTCAGAAAACGTGCTCAGCTCGTCGAGAAAATGCGATTTAAGCAATAAAATTAAAAATGCACCTAAAACCTAAACCCAAAGTTGCAGGTGGTTATTTCTTCATGCGCAGCAGTCAACACGGCACTCTCTAGCTGCCAAGAGCACATTTTACTATGCGCACCCAACCAGAGTGACGGGAGGAGCACATTTCAGAAAACGTGCTCAGCTCGTCGAGAAAATGCGATTTAAGCAATAAAATTAAAAATGCACCCAAAACCTAAACCAAACGTTGCAGATGGTCATTTCTTCATGTGCAGTGGTCAACGCGGCACTCTCTAGCTGCCAAGAGCACTTTTTACAATGGACACCCAACCAGAGTGACGGGAGGAGCGCATTTCAGAAAACGTGCTCAGCTCGTCGAGAAAATGCGATTTAAGCAATAAAATTAAAAATGCACCTAAAAACCTAAACCAAACGTTGCAGGTGGTTATTTCTTCATGCGCATTGGTCAACGCGGCACTCTCTAGCTGCCAAGAGCACTTTTTACTATGTGCACCCAACCAGAGTGACGTGAGGAGCACATTTCAGAAAACGTGCTCAGCTCGTCGAGAAAATGCGATTTAAGCAATACAATTAAAAATGCACCTAAAACCTAAACCAAACGTTGCAGGTGGTTATTTCTTCATGCGCAGCAGTCAACGCGGCACTCTCTAGCTGCCAAGAGCACTTTTTACTATGCGCACCCAACCAGAGTGACGGGAGGAGCACATTTCAGAAAACGTGCTCAGCTCGTCGAGAAAATGCGATTTAAGCAATAAAATTAAAAATGCACCCAAAACATTAAACCAAACGTTGCAGGTGGTTATTTCTTCATGCGCAGTGGTCAACGCGGCACTCTCTAGCTGCCAAGAGCATTTTTTACTATGCGCACCCAACCAGAGTGACTGGAGGAGCACAGTTCAGAAAACGTGCTCAGCTCGTCGAGAAAATGCGATTTAAGCAATAAAATTAAAAATGCACCTAAAACCTAAACCAAACGTTGCAGGTGGTTATTTCTTCATGCGCAGTGGTCAACGCGGCACTCTCTAGCTGCCAAGAGCACTTTTTACTATGCGCACCCAACCAGAGTGACGGGAGGAGCACATTTCAGAAAACGTGCTCAGCTCGTTGAGAAAATGCGATTTAAGCAATAAAATTAAAAATGCACCTAAAACCTAAACCAAACGTTGCAGGTGGTTATTTTTTCGTGCGCAGCAGTCAACGCGGCACTCTCTAGCTGCCAAGAGCACTTTTTACTATGCGCACCCAACCAGAGTGACGGGAGGAGCACATTTCAGAAAACGTGCTCAGCTCGTCGAGTAAATGCAATTTAAGCAATAAAATTAAAAATGCACCCAAAACCTAAACCAAACGTTGCAGGTGGTTATTTCTTCATGCGCAGTGGTCAACGCGGCACTCTCTAGCTGCCAAGAGCACTTTTTACTATGCGCACCCAACCAGACTGACGGGAGGAGCACATTTCAGAAAACGTGCTCAGCTCGTCCAGAAAATGCGATTTAAGCAATAAAATTAAAAATGCACCTAAAACCTAAACCAAACGTTGCAGATGGTCATTTCTTCATGCGCAGTGGTCAACGCGGCACTCTCTAGCTGCCAAGAGCACTTTTTACTATGCACACCCAACCAGAGTGACGGGAGGAGCACATTTCAGAAAACGTACTCAGCTCGTCCAGACAATGCGATTTAAGCAATAAAATTAAAAATGCACCCAAAACCTAAACCAAACGTTGCAGGTGGTTATTTCTTCATGCGCAGTGGTCAACGCGGCACTCTCTAGCTGCCAAGAGCACTTTTTACTATGCGCACCCAACCAGAGTGACGGGAGGAGCGCATTTCAGAAAACGTGCTCAGCTCGTCGAGAAAATGCGATTTAAGCAATAAAGTTAAAAATGCACCTAAAACCTAAACCAAAAGTTGCAGGTGGTTATTTCTTCATGCGCAGCAGTCAACGCGGCACTCTCTAGCTGCCAAGAGCACTTTTTACTATGCGCACCCAACCAGAGTGATAGGAGGAGCACATTTCAGAAAACGTGCTCAGCTCGTTGAGAAAATGCGATTTAAGCAATAAAATTAAAAATGCACCCAAAACCTAAACCAAACGTTGCAGGTGGTTATTTCTTCATGCGCAGTGGTCAACGCGGCAATCTCTAGCTGCCAAGAGCACTTTTTACTATGCGCACCCAACCAGAGTGACGGGAGGAGCGCATTTCAGAAAACGTGCTCAGCTCGACGAGAAAATGCGATTTAAGCAATACAATTAAAAATGCACCCAAAACCTAAACCAAACGTTGCAGGTGGTTATTTTTTCATGCGCAGTGGTCAACGCGGCACTCTCTAGCTGCCAAGAGCACTTTTTACGATGCACACCCAACCAGAGTGACGGGAGGAGCGCATTTTAGAAAACGTGCTCAGCTCGACGAGAAAATACGATTTAAGCAATAAAATTAAAAATGCACCCAAAACCTAAACCAAACGTTGCAGGTGGTTATTTCTTCATGCGCAGTGGTCAACGCGGCACTCTCTAGCTGCCAAGAGCACTTTTTACTATGCGCACCCAACCAGAGTAACGGGAGGAGCACATTTCAGAAAACGTGCTCAGCTCGTCGAGAAAATGCGATTTAAGCAATAAAATTAAAAATGCACCCAAAACCTAAACCGAACGTTGCAGGTGGTTATTTCTTCATGCGCAGTGGTCAACGCGGCACTCTCTAGCTGCCAAGAGCACTTTTTACTATGCGCACCCAACCAGAGTGACGGGAGGAGCACATTTCAGAAAACGTGCTCAGCTCGTCCAGAAAATGCGATTTAAGCAATAAAATTAAAAATGCACCTAAAACCTAAACCAAACGTTGCAGATGGTCATTTCTTCATGCACAGTGGTCAACGCAGCACTCTCTAGCTGCCAAGAGCACTTTTTACTATGCGCACCCAACCAGAGTGACGGGAGGAGCACATTTCAGAAAACGTGCTCAGCTCGTCGAGAAAATGCGATTTAAGCAATAAAATTAAAAACGCACCTAAAAACATAAACCAAACGTTGCAGGTGGTTATTTCTTCATGCGCATTGGTCAACGCGGCACTCTCTAGCTGCCAAGAGCACTTTTTACTATGTGCACCCAACCAGAGTGACGGGAGGAGCACATTTCAGAAAACGTGCTCAGCTCGTCGAGAAAATGCGATTTAAGCAATAAAATTAAAAATGCACCCAAAACATAAACCAAACGTTGCAGGTGGTTATTTCTTCATGCGCAGTGGTCAACGCGGCACTCTCTAGCTGCCAAGAGCATTTTTTACTATGCGCACCCAACCAGAGTGACGGGAGGAGCACATTTCAGAAAACGTGCTCAGCTCGTCGAGAAAATGCGATTTAAGCAATAAAATTAAAAATGCACCTAAAACCTAAACCAAACGTTGCAGGTGGTTATTTCTTCATGCGCAGTGGTCAACGCGGCACTCTCTAGCTGCCAAGAGCACTTTTTACTATGCGCACCCAACCAGAGTGACGGGAGGAGCACATTTCAGAAAACGTGCTCAGCTCGTCGAGAAAATGCGATTTAAGCAATAAAATTAAAAATGCACCTAAAACCTAAACCAAACGTTGCAGGTGGTTATTTCTTCGTGCGCAGCAGTCAACAAGGCACTCTCTAGCTGCCAAGAGCACTTTTTACTATGCGCACCCAACCAGAGTGACGGGAGGAGCACATTTCAGAAAACGTGCTCAGCTCGTCGAGTAAATGCAATTTAAGCAATAAAATTAAAAATGCACCCAAAACCTAAACCAAACGTTGCAGGTGGTTATTTCTTCATGCGCAGTGGTCAACGCGGCACTCTCTAGCTGCCAAGAGCACTTTTTACTATGCGCACCCAACCAGAGTGACGGGAGGAGCACATTTCAGAAAACGTGCTCAGCTCGTCCAGAAAATGCGATTTAAGCAATAAAATTAAAAATGCACCTAAAACCTAAACCAAACGTTGCAGATGGTCATTTCTTCATGCGCAGTGGTCAACGCGGCACTCTCTAGCTGCCAAGAGCACTTTTTACTATGCGCACCCAACCAGAGTGACGGGAGGAGCACATTTCAGAAAACGTGCTCAGCTCGTCCAGACAATGCGATTTAAGCAATAAAATTAAAAATGCACCCAAAACCTAAACCAAACGTTGCAGGTGGTTATTTCTTCATGCGCAGTGGTCAACGCGGCACTCTCTAGCTGCCAAGAGCACTTTTTACTATGCGCACCCAACCAGAGTGACGGGAGGAGCACATTTCAGAAAACGTGGTCAGCTCGTCGAGAAAATGCGATTTAAGCAATAAAATTTAAAATGCACCTAAAACCTAAACCAAACGTTGCAGGTGGTTATTTCTTCATGCGCAGCAGTCAACGCGGCACTCTCTAGCTGCCAAGAGCACTTTTTACTATGCGCACCCAACCAGAGTGACGGGAGGAGCACATTTCAGAAAACGTGCTCAGCTCGTTGAGAAAATGCGATTTAAGCAATAAAATTAAAAATGCACCTAAAACCTAAACCAAACGTTGCAGGTGGTTATTTCTTCATATGTAGCAGTCAACGCGGCACTCTCTAGCTGCCAAGAGCACTTTTTACTATGCGCACCCAACCAGAGTGACTGGAGGAGCACATTTCAGAAAACGTGCTCAGCTCGTCGAGAAAATGCGATTTAAGCAATAAAATTAAAAATGCACCTAAAAACCTAAACCAAACGTTGCAGGTGGTTATTTCTTCATGCGCATTGGTCAACGCGGCACTCTCTGGCTGCCAAGAGAACTTTTTACTATGCGCACCCAACCAGAGTGACGGGAGGAGCACATTTCAGAAAACGTGCTCAGCTCGTCGAGAAAATGCGATTTAAGCAATAAAATTAAAAATGCACCTAAAACCCAAACCAAACGTTGCAGGTGGTTATTTCTTCATGCGCAGTGGTCAACGCGGCACTCTCTAGCTGCCAAGAGCACTTTTTACTATGCGCACCCAACCAGAGTGACGGGAGGAGCACATTTCAGAAAACGTGCTCAGCTCGTCGAGAAAATGCGATTTAAGCAATAAAATTAAAAATGCACCTAAAACCCAAACCAAACGTTGCAGGTGGTTATTTCTTCATGCGCAGTGGTCAACACGGCACTCTCTAGCTGCCAAGAGCACTTTTTACTATGCGCACCCAACCAGAGTGACGGGAGGAGCACATTTCAGAAAACGTGCTCAGCTCGTCGAGAAAATGCGATTTAAGCAATAAAATTAAAAATGCACCCAAAACCTAAACCAAACGTTGCAGGTGGTTATTTCTTCATGCGCAGTGGTCAACGCGGCACTCTCTAGCTGCCAAGAGCACTTTTTACTATGCGCACCCAACCAGAGTGACGGGAGGAGCGCATTTCAGAAAACGTGCTCAGCTCGACGAGAAAATGCGATTTAAGCAATAAAATTAAAAATGCACCCAAAACCTAAACCAAACGTTGCAGGTGGTTATTTCTTCATGCGCAGCAGTCAACGCGGCACTCTCTAGCTGCCAAGAGCACTTTTTACTATGCGCACCCAACCAGAGTGACGGGAGGAGCACATTTCAGAAAACGTGCTCAGCTCGTCGAGAAAATGCGATTTAAGCAATAAAATTAAAAATGCACCCAAAACCCAAACCAAACGTTGCAGGTGGTTATTTCTTCATGCGCAGTGGTCAACGCGGCACTCTCTAGCTGCCAAGAGCACTTTTTACTATGCGCACCCAACCAGAGTGACGGGAGGCGCACATTTCAGAAAACGTGCTCAGCTCGTCGAGAAAATGCGATTTAAGCAATAAAATTAAAAATGCACCCAAAACATTAAACCAAACGTTGCAGGTGGTTATTTCTTCATGCGCAGTGGTCAACGCGGCACTCTCTAGCTGCCAAGAGCATTTTTTACTATGCGCACCCAACCAGAGTGACGGGAGGAGCACATTTCAGAAAACGTGCTCAGCTCGTCGAGAAAATGCGATTTAAGCAATAAAATTAAAAATGCACCTAAAACCTAAACCAAACGTTGCAGGTGGTTATTTCTTCATGCGCAGTGGTCAACGCGGCACTCTCTAGCTGCCAAGAGCACTTTTTACTATGCGCACCCAACCAGAGTGACGGGAGGAGCACATTTCAGAAAACGTGCTCAGCTCGTCGAGAAAATGCGATTTAAGCAATAAAATTTAAAATGCACCTAAAACCTAAACCAAACGTTGCAGGTGGTTATTTCTTCGTGCGCAGCAGTCAACGCGGCACTCTCTAGCTGCCAAGAGCACTTTTTACTATGCGCACCCAACCAGAGTGACGGGAGGAGCACATTTCAGAAAACGTGCTCAGCTCGTCGAGTAAATGCAATTTAAGCAATAAAATTAAAAATGCACCCAAAACCTAAACCAAACGTTGCAGGTGGTTATTTCTTCATGCGCAGTGGTCAACGCGGCACTCTCTAGCTGCCAAGAGCACTTTTTACTATGCGCACCCAACCAGAGTGACGGGAGGAGCACATTTCAGAAAACGTGCTCAGCTCGTCCAGAAAATGCGATTTAAGCAATAAAATTAAAAATGCACCTAAAACCTAAACCAAACGTTGCAGATGGTCATTTCTTCATGCGCAGTGGTCAACGCGGCACTCTCTAGCTGCCAAGAGCACTTTTTACTATGCGCACCCAACCAGAGTGACGGGAGGAGCACATTCCAGAAAACGTGCTCAGCTCGTCGAGAAAATGCGATTTAAGCAATAAAATTAAAAATGCACCCAAAACCTAAACCAAACGTTGCAGATGGTCATTTCTTCATGCGCAGTGGTCAACGCGGCACTCTCTAGTTGCCAAGTGCACTTTTTACTATGCGCACCCAACCAGAGTTACGGGAGGAGCACATTTCAGAAAACGTGCTCAGCTCGTCCAGACAATGCGATTTAAGCAATAAAATTAAAAATGCACCCAAAACCTAAACCAAACGTTGCAGGTGGTTATTTCTTCATGCGCAGTGGTCAACGCGGCACTCTCTAGCTGCCAAGAGCACTTTTTACTATGCGCACCCAACCAGAGTGACGGGAGGAGCGCATTTCAGAAAACGTGCTCAGCTCGTCGAGAAAATGCGATTTAAGCAATAAAATTAAAAATGCACCTAAAACCTAAACCAAAACTTGCAGGTGGTTATTTCTTCATGCGCAGCAGTCAACACGGCACTCTCTAGCTGCCAAGAGCACTTTTTACTATGCGCACCCAACCAGAGTGACGGGAGGAGCACATTTCAGAAAACGTGCTCAGCTCGTCGAGAAAATGCGATTTAAGGAATAAAATCAAAAATGCACCCAAAACCTAAACCAAACGTTGCAGATGGTCATTTCTTCATGTGCAGTGGTCAACGCGGCACTCTCTAGCTGCCAAGAGCACTTTTTACTATGCACACCCAACCAGAGTGACGGGAGGAGCGCATTTCAGAAAACGTGCTCAGCTCGTCGAAAAAATGCGATTTAAGCAATAAAATTAAAAATGCACCCAAAACCTAAACCAAACGTTGCAGGTGGTTATTTCTTCATGCGCAGTGGTCAACGCGGCACTCTCTAGCTGCCAAGAGCACTTTTTACTATGCGCACCCAACCAGAGTGACGGGAGGAGCACATTTCAGAAAACGTGCTCAGCTCGTCGAGAAAATGCGATTTAAGCAATAAAATTAAAAATGCACCTAAAACCTAAACCAAACGCTGCAGATGGTCATTTCTTCATGCGCAGTGGTCAACGCGGCACTCTCTAGCTGCCAAGAGCACTTTTTACTATACACACCCAACCAGAGTGACGGGAGGAGCACATTCCAGAAAACGTGCTCAGCTCGTCGGGAAAATGCGATTTAAGCAATAACATTAAAAATGCACCCAAAACCTAAACCAAACGTTGCAGATGGTCATTTCTTCATGTGCAGTGGTCAACGCGGCACTCTCTCGCTGCCAAGAGCACTTTTTACTATGCACAACCAACCAGAGTGACGGGAGGAGCACATTCCAGAAAACGTGCTCAGCTCGTCGAGAAAATGCGATTTAAGCAATAAAATTAAAAATGCACCCAAAACCTAAACCAAACGTTGCAGATGGTCATTTCTTCATGCGCAGTGGTCAACGCGGCACTCTCTAGCTGCCAAGAGCACTTTTTACTATGCGCACCCAACCAGAGTGACGGGAGGAGCACATTTCAGAAAACGTGCTCAGCTCGTCGAGAAAATGCGATTTAAGCAATAAAATTAAAAATGCACCTAAAACCCAAACCAAACGTTGCAGGTGGTTATTTCTTCATGCGCAGTGGTCAACGCGGCACTCTCTAGCTGCCAAGAGCACTTTTTACTATGCGCACCCAACCAGAGTGACGGGAGGAGCACATTCCAGAAAACGTGCTCAGCTCGTCGAGAAAATGCGATTTAAGCAATAAAATTAAAAATGCACCCAAAACCTAAACATAACATAGCAGATGGTCATTTCTTCATGTGCAGTGGTGAACGCGGCACTCTCTAGCTGCCAAGAGCACTTTTTACTATGCACACCCAACCAGAGTGACAGGAGGAGCACATTTCAGAAAACGTGCTCAGCTCGTTGAGAAAATGCGATTTAAGCAATAAAATTAAAAATCCACCCAAAACCTAAACCAAACGTTGCAGGTGGTTATTTCTTCATGCGCAGTGGTCAACGCGGCACTCTTTAGCTGCCAAGAGCACTTTTTACTATGCGCACCCAACCAGAGGGACGGGAGGAGCGCATTTCAGAAAACGTGCTCAGCTCGACGAGAAAATGCGATTTAAGCAATAAAATTAAAAATGCACCCAAAACCTAAACCAAACGTTGCAGGTGGTTATTTCTTCTTGCGCAGTGGTCAACGCGGCACTCTCTAGCTGCCAAGAGCACTTTTTACGATGCACACCCAACCAGAGTGACGGGAGGAGCGCATTTCAGAAAACGTGCTCAGCTCGACGAGAAAATGCGATTTAAGCAATAAAATTAAAAATGCACCCAAAACCTAAACCAAACGTTGCAGGTGGTTATTTCTTCATGCGCAGTGGTCAACGCGGAACTCTCTAGCTGCCAAGAGCACTTTTTACTATGCGCACCCAACCAGAGTGACGGGAGGAGCACATTTCAGAAAACGTGCTCAGCTCGTCGAGAAAATGCGATTTAAGCAATAAAATTAAAAATGCACCTAAAACCTAAACCAAAAGTTGCAGGTGGTTATTTCTTCATGCGCAGCAGTCAACACGGCACTCTCTAGCTGCCAAGAGCACTTTTTACTATGCGAAGCCAACCAGAGTGACGGGAGGAGCACATTTCAGAAAACGTGCTCAGCTCGTCGAGAAAATGCGATTTAAGCAATAAAATTAAAAATGCACCTAAAACCTAAACCAAACGTTGCAGGTGGTTATTTCTTCATGCGCAGCAGTCAACGCGGCACTCTCTAGCTGCCAAGAGCACTTTTTACTATGCACACCCAACCAGAGTGACGGGAGGAGCACATTTCAGAAAACGTGCTCAGCTCGTCGAGAAAATGCGATTTAAGCAATAAAATTAAAAATGCACCTAAAACCTAAACCAAACGTTGCAGGTGGTTATTTCTTCATATGTAGCAGTCAACGCGGCACTCTCTAGCTGCCAAGAGCACTTTTTACTATGCGCACCCAACCAGAGTGACGGGAGGAGCACATTTCAGAAAACGTGCTCAGCTCGTCGAGAAAATGCGATTTAAGCAATAAAATTAAAAATGCACCTAAAAACCTAAACCAAACGTTGCAGGTGGTTATTTCTTCATGCGCATTGGTCAACGCGGCACTCTCTAGCTGCCAAGAGAACTTTTTACTATGCGCACCCAACCAGAGTGACGGGAGGAGCACATTTCAGAAAACGTGCTCAGCTCGTCGAGAAAATGCGATTTAAGCAATAAAATTAAAAATGCACCTAAAACCCAAACCAAACGTTGCAGGTCGTTGTTTCTTCATGCGCAGTGGTCAACGCGGCACTCTCTAGCTGCCAAGAGCACTTTTTACTATGCGCACCCAACCAGAGTGACGGGAGGAGCACATTTCAGAAAACGTGCTCAGCTCGTCGAGAAAATGCGATTTAAGCAATAAAATTAAAAATGCACCTAAAACCCAAACCAAACGATGCAGGTGGTTATTTCTTCATGCGCAGTGGTCAACGCGGCACTCTCTAGCTGCCAAGAGCACTTTTTACTATGCGCACCCAACCAGAGTGACGGGAGGAGCACATTTCAGAAAACGTGCTCACCTCGTCGAAAAAATGCGATTTAAGCAATAAAATTAAAAATGCACCCAAAACCTAAACCAAACGTTGCAGGTGGTTATTTCTTCATGCGCAGTGGTCAACGCGGCACTCTCTAGCTGCCAAGAGCACTTTTTACTATGCGCACCCAACCAGAGTGACGGGAGGAGCGCATTTCAGAAAACGTGCTCAGCTCGACGAGAAAATGCGATTTAAGCAATAAAATTAAAAATGCACCCACAACCTAAACCAAACGTTGCAGGTGGTTATTTCTTCATGCGCAGCAGTCAACGCGGCACTCTCTAGCTGCCAAGAGCACTTTTTACTATGCGCACCCAACCAGAGTGACGGGAGGAGCACATTTCAGAAAACGTGCTCAGCTCGTCGAGAAAATGAGATTTAAGCAATAAAATTAAAAATGCACCTAAAACCTAAACCAAACGTTGCAGGTGGTTATTTCTTCATATGCAGCAGTCAACGCGGCACTCTCTAGCTGCCAAGAGCACTTTTTACTATGCGCACCCAACCAGAGTGACGGGAGGAGCACATTTCAGAAAACGTGCTCAGCTCGTCGGGAAAATGCGATTTAAGCAATAACATTAAAAATGCACCCAAAACCTAAACCAAACGTTGCAGATGGTCATTTCTTCATGTGCAGTGGTCAACGCGGCACTCTCTCGCTGCCAAGAGCACTTTTTACTATGCACACCCAACCAGAGTGACGGGAGGAGCACATTCCAGAAAACGTGCTCAGCTCGTCGAGAAAATGCGATTTAAGCAATAAAATTAAAAATGCACCCAAAACCTAAACCAAACGTTGCAGATGGTCATTTCTTCATGCGCAGTGGTCAACGCGGCACTCTCTAGCTGCCAAGAGCACTTTTTACTATGCGCACCCAACCAGAGTGACGGGAGGAGCACATTTCAGAAAACGTGCTCAGCTCGTCGAGAAAATGCGATTTAAGCAATAAAATTAAAAATGCACCTAAAACCCAAACCAAACGTTGCAGGTGGTTATTTCTTCATGCGCAGTGGTCAACGCGGCACTCTCTAGCTGCCAAGAGCACTTTTTACTATGCGCACCCAACCAGAGTGACGGGAGGAGCACATTTCAGAAAACGTGCTCAGCTCGTCGAGAAAATGCGATTTAAGCAATAAAATTAAAAATGCACCCAAAACCTAAACCAAACGTTGCAGGTGGTTATTTCTTCATGCGCAGTGGTCAACGCGGCACTCTCTAGCTGCCAAGAGCACTTTTTACTATGCGCACCCAACCAGAGTGACGGGAGGAGCACATTTCAGAAAACGTGCTCAGCTCGTCGAGAAAATGCGATTTAAGCAATAAAATTAAAAATGCACCTAAAAACCTAAACCAAACGTTGCAGGTGGTTATTTCTTCATGCGCATTGGTCAACGCGGCACTCTCTAGCTGCCAAGAGCACTTTTTACTATGCGCACCCAACCAGAGTGACGGGAGGAGCACATTTCAGAAAACGTGCTCAGCTCGTCCAGAAAATGCGATTTAAGCAATAAAATTAAAAATGCACCTAAAACTTAAACCAAACGTTGCAGATGGTCATTTCTTCATGTGCAGTGGTCAACGCGGCACTCTCTCGCTGCCAAGAGCACTTTTTACTATGCACACCCAACCAGAGTGACGGGAGGAGCACATTCCAGAAAACGTGCTCAGCTCGTCGAGAAAATGCGATTTAAGCAATAAAATTAAAAATGCACCCAAAACCTAAACCAAACGTTGCAGATGGTCATTTCTTCATGCGCAGTGGTCAACGCGGCACTCTCTATCTGCCAAGAGCACTTTTTACTATGCGCACCCAACCAGAGTGACGGGAGGAGCACATTTCAGAAAACGTGCTCAGCTCGTCGAGAAAATGCGATTTAAGCAATAAAATTAAAAATGCACCCAAAACCTAAACATAACATAGCAGATGGTCATTTCTTCATGTGCAGTGGTGAACGCGGCACTCTCTAGCTGCCAAGAGCACTTTTTACTATGCGCACCCAACCAGAGTGACAGGAGGAGCACATTTCAGAAAACGTGCTCAGCTCGTTGAGAAAATGCGATTTAAGCAATAAAATTAAAAATGCACCCAAAACCTAAACCAAACGTTGCAGGTGGTTATTTCTTCATGCGCAGTGGTCAACGCGGCACTCTTTAGCTGCCAAGAGCACTTTTTACTATGCGCACCCAACCAGAGGGACGGGAGGAGCGCATTTCAGAAAACGTGCTCAGCTCGACGAGAAAATGCGATTTAAGCAATAAAATTAAAAATGCACCCAAAACCTAAACCAAACGTTGCAGGTGGTTATTTCTTCTTGCGCAGTGGTCAACGCGGCACTCTCTAGCTGCCAAGAGCACGTTTTACGATGCACACCCAACCAGAGTGACGGGAGGAGCGCATTTCAGAAAACGTGCTCAGCTCGACGAGAAAATGCGATTTAAGCAATAAAATTAAAAATGCACCCAAAACCTAAACCAAACGTTGCAGGTGGTTATTTCTTCATGCGCAGTGGTCAACGCGGAACTCTCTAGCTGCCAAGAGCACTTTTTACTATGCGCACCCAACCAGAGTGACGGGAGGAGCACATTTCAGAAAACGTGCTCAGCTCGTCGAGAAAATGCGATTTAAGCAATAAAATTAAAAATGCACCTAAAACCTAAACCAAAAGTTGCAGGTGGTTATTTCTTCATGCGCAGCAGTCAACACGGCACTCTGTAGCTGCCAAGAGCACTTTTTACTATGCGAAGCCAACCAGAGTGACGGGAGGAGCACATTTCAGAAAACGTGCTCAGCTCATCGAGAAAATGCGATTTAAGCAATAAAATTAAAAATGCACCTAAAACCTAAACCAAACGTTGCAGGTGGTTATTTCTTCATGCGCAGCAGTCAACGCGGCACTCTCTAGCTGCCAAGAGCACTTTTTACTATGCACACCCAACCAGAGTGACGGGAGGAGCGCATTTCAGAAAACGTGCTCAGCTCGTCGAAAAAATGCGATTTAAGCAATAAAATTAAAAATGCACCCAAAACCTAAACCAAACGTTGCAGGTGGTTATTTCTTCATGCGCAGTGGTCAACGCGGCACTCTCTAGCTGCCAAGAGCACTTTTTACTATGCGCACCCAACCAGAGTGACGGGAGGAGCACATTTCAGAAAACGTGCTCAGCTCGTCGAGAAAATGCGATTTAAGCAATAAAATTAAAAATGCACCTAAAACCTAAACCAAACGCTGCAGATGGTCATTTCTTCATGCGCAGTGGTCAACGCGGCACTCTCTAGCTGCCAAGAGCACTTTTTACTATACACACCCAACCAGAGTGACGGGAGGAGCACATTCCAGAAAACGTGCTCAGCTCGTCGGGAAAATGCGATTTAAGCAATAACATTAAAAATGCACCCAAAACCTAAACCAAACGTTGCAGATGGTCATTTCTTCATGTGCAGTGGTCAACGCGGCACTCTCTCGCTGCCAAGAGCACTTTTTACTATGCACACCCAACCAGAGTGACGGGAGGAGCACATTCCAGAAAACGTGCTCAGCTCGTCGAGAAAATGCGATTTAAGCAATAAAATTAAAAATGCACCCAAAACCTAAACCAAACGTTGCAGATGGTCATTTCTTCATGCGCAGTGGTCAACGCGGCACTCTCTAGCTGCCAAGAGCACTTTTTACTATGCGCACCCAACCAGAGTGACGGGAGGAGCACATTTCAGAAAACGTGCTCAGCTCGTCGAGAAAATGCGATTTAAGCAATAAAATTAAAAATGCACCTAAAACCCAAACCAAACGTTGCAGGTGGTTATTTCTTCATGCGCAGTGGTCAACGCGGCACTCTCTAGCTGCCAAGAGCACTTTTTACTATGCGCACCCAACCAGAGTGACGGGAGGAGCACATTCCAGAAAACGTGCTCAGCTCGTCGAGAAAATGCGATTTAAGCAATAAAATTAAAAATGCACCCAAAACCTAAACATAACATAGCAGATGGTCATTTCTTCATGTGCAGTGGTGAACGCGGCACTCTCTAGCTGCCAAGAGCACTTTTTACTATGCACACCCAACCAGAGTGACAGGAGGAGCACATTTCAGAAAACGTGCTCAGCTCGTTGAGAAAATGCGATTTAAGCAATAAAATTAAAAATGCACCCAAAACCTAAACCAAACGTTGCAGGTGGTTATTTCTTCATGCGCAGTGGTCAACGCGGCACTCTTTAGCTGCCAAGAGCACTTTTTACTATGCGCACCCAACCAGAGGGACGGGAGGAGCGCATTTCAGAAAACGTGCTCAGCTCGACGAGAAAATGCGATTTAAGCAATAAAATTAAAAATGCACCCAAAACCTAAACCAAACGTTGCAGGTGGTTATTTCTTCTTGCGCAGTGGTCAACGCGGCACTCTCTAGCTGCCAAGAGCACTTTTTACGATGCACACCCAACCAGAGTGACGGGAGGAGCGCATTTCAGAAAACGTGCTCAGCTCGACGAGAAAATGCGATTTAAGCAATAAAATTAAAAATGCACCCAAAACCTAAACCAAACGTTGCAGGTGGTTATTTCTTCATGCGCAGTGGTCAACGCGGAACTCTCTAGCTGCCAAGAGCACTTTTTACTATGCGCACCCAACCAGAGTGACGGGAGGAGCACATTTCAGAAAACGTGCTCAGCTCGTCGAGAAAATGCGATTTAAGCAATAAAATTAAAAATGCACCTAAAACCTAAACCAAAAGTTGCAGGTGGTTATTTCTTCATGCGCAGCAGTCAACACGGCACTCTCTAGCTGCCAAGAGCACTTTTTACTATGCGAAGCCAACCAGAGTGACGGGAGGAGCACATTTCAGAAAACGTGCTCAGCTCGTCGAGAAAATGCGATTTAAGCAATAAAATTAAAAATGCACCTAAAACCAAAACCAAACGTTGCAGGTGGTTATTTCTTCATGCGCAGCAGTCAACGCGGCACTCTCTAGCTGCCAAGAGCACTTTTTACTATGCACACCCAACCAGAGTGACGGGAGGAGCACATTTCAGAAAACGTGCTCAGCTCGTCGAGAAAATGCGATTTAAGCAATAAAATTAAAAATGCACCTAAAACCTAAACCAAACGTTGCAGGTGGTTATTTCTTCATATGTAGCAGTCAACGCGGCACTCTCTAGCTGCCAAGAGCACTTTTTACTATGCGCACCCAACCAGAGTGACGGGAGGAGCACATTTCAGAAAACGTGCTCAGCTCGTCGAGAAAATGCGATTTAAGCAATAAAATTAAAAATGCACCTAAAAACCTAAACCAAACGTTGCAGGTGGTTATTTCTTCATGCGCATTGGTCAACGCGGCACTCTCTAGCTGCCAAGAGAACTTTTTACTATGCGCACCCAACCAGAGTGACGGGAGGAGCACATTTCAGAAAACGTGCTCAGCTCGTCGAGAAAATGCGATTTAAGCAATAAAATTAAAAATGCACCTAAAACCCAAACCAAACGTTGCAGGTGGTTATTTCTTCATGCGCAGTGGTCAACGCGGCACTCTCTAGCTGCCAAGAGCACTTTTTACTATGCGCACCCAACCAGAGTGACGGGAGGAGCACATTTCAGAAAACGTGCTCAGCTCGTCGAGAAAATGCGATTTAAGCAATAAAATTAAAAATGCACCTAAAACCCAAACCAAACGATGCAGGTGGTTATTTCTTCATGCGCAGTGGTCAACGCGGCACTCTCTAGCTGCCAAGAGCACTTTTTACTATGCGCACCCAACCAGAGTGACGGGAGGAGCACATTTCAGAAAACGTGCTCACCTCGTCGAAAAAATGCGATTTAAGCAATAAAATTAAAAATGCACCCAAAACCTAAACCAAACGTTGCAGGTGGTTATTTCTTCATGCGCAGTGGTCAACGCGGCACTCTCTAGCTGCCAAGAGCACTTTTTACTATGCGCACCCAACCAGAGTGACGGGAGGAGCGCATTTCAGAAAACGTGCTCAGCTCGACGAGAAAATGCGATTTAAGCAATAAAATTAAAAATGCACCCACAACCTAAACCAAACGTTGCAGGTGGTTATTTCTTCATGCGCAGCAGTCAACGCGGCACTCTCTAGCTGCCAAGAGCACTTTTTACTATGCGGACCCAACCAGAGTGACGGGAGGAGCACATTTCAGAAAACGTGCTCAGCTCGTCGAGAAAATGAGATTTAAGCAATAAAATTAAAAATGCACCTAAAACCTAAACCAAACGTTGCAGGTGGTTATTTCTTCATATGCAGCAGTCAACGCGGCACTCTCTAGCTGCCAAGAGCACTTTTTACTATGCGCACCCAACCAGAGTGACGGGAGGAGCACATTTCAGAAAACGTGCTCAGCTCGTCGGGAAAATGCGATTTAAGCAATAACATTAAAAATGCACCCAAAACCTAAACCAAACGTTGCAGATGGTCATTTCTTCATGTGCAGTGGTCAACGCGGCACTCTCTCGCTGCCAAGAGCACTTTTTACTATGCACACCCAACCAGAGTGACGGGAGGAGCACATTCCAGAAAACGTGCTCAGCTCGTCGAGAAAATGCGATTTAAGCTATAAAATTAAAAATGCACCCAAAACCTAAACCAAACGTTGCAGATGGTCATTTATTCATGCGCAGTGGTCAACGCGGCACTCTCTAGCTGCCAAGAGCACTTTTTACTATGCGCACCCAACCAGAGTGACGGGAGGAGCACATTTCAGAAAACGTGCTCAGCTCGTCGAGAAAATGCGATTTAAGCAATAAAATTAAAAATGCACCTAAAACCCCAACCAAACGTTGCAGGTGGTTATTTCTTCATGCGCAGTGGTCAACGCGGCACTCTCTAGCTGCCAAGAGCACTTTTTACTATGCGCACCCAACCAGAGTGACGGGAGGAGCACATTTCAGAAAACGTGCTCAGCTCGTCCAGAAAATGCGATTTAAGCAATAAAATTAAAAATGCACCTAAAACCCAAACCAAACGTTGCAGGTGGTTATTTCTTCATGCGCAGTGGTCAACGCGGCACTCTCTAGCTGCCAAGAGCACTTTTTACTATGCGCACCCAACCAGAGTGACGGGAGGAGCACATTTCAGAAAACGTGCTCAGCTCGTCGAGAAAATGCGATTTAAGCAATAAAATTAAAAATGCACCTAAAAACCTAAACCAAACGTTGCAGGTGGTTATTTCTTCATGTGCATTGGTCAACGCGGCACTCTCTAGCTGCCAAGAGCACTTTTTACTATGCGCACCCAACCAGAGTGACGGGAGGAGCACATTTCAGAAAACGTGCTCAGCTCGTCCAGAAAATGCGATTTAAGCAATAAAATTAAAAATGCACCTAAAACTTAAACCAAACGTTGCAGATGGTCATTTCTTCATGCGCAGTGGTCAACGCGGCACTCTCTAGCTGCCAAGAGCACTTTTTACTATGCACACCCAACCAGAGTGACGGGAGGAGCACATTTCAGAAAACGTGCTCAGCTCGTCCAGACAATGCGATTTAAGCAATAAAATTAAAAATGCACCCAAAACCTAAACCAAACGTTGCAGGTGGTTATTTCTTCATGCGCAGTGGTCAACGCGGCACTCACTCTCTAGCTGCCAAGAGCACTTTTTACTATGCGCACCCAACCAGAGTGACGGGAGGAGCACATTTCAGAAAACGTGCTCAGCTCGTCGAGAAAATGCGATTTAAGCAATAACATTAAAAATGCACCTAAAACCTAAACCAAACGTTGCAGGTGGTTATTTCTTCATGCGCAGTGGTCAACGCGGCACTCTCTCGCTGCCAAGAGCACTTTTTACTATGCGCACCCATCCAGAGTGACGGGTGGAGCACATTCCAGAAAACGTGCTCAGCTCGTCGAGAAAATGCGATTTAAGCAATAAAATTAAAAATGCACCCAAAACCTAAACCAAACGTTGCAGATGGTCATTTCTTCATGCGCAGTGGTCAACGCGGCACTCTCTAGCTGCCAAGAGCACTTTTTACTATGCGCACCCAACCAGAGTGACGGGAGGAGCACATTTCAGAAAACGCGCTCAGCTCGTCGAGAAAATGCGATTTAAGCAATAAAAGTAAAAATGCACCTAAAACCCAAACCAAACGTTGCAGGTGGTTATTTCTTCATGCGCAGTGGTCAACGCGGCACTCTCTAGCTGCCAAGAGCACTTTTTACTATGCGCACCCAACCAGAGTGACGGGAGGAGCACATTTCAGAAAACGTGCTCAGCTCGTCCAGAAAATGCGATTTAAGCAATAAAATTAAAAATGCACCTAAAACCTAAACCAAACGTTGCAGATGGTCATTTCTTCATGCGCAGTGGTCAACGCGGCACTCTCTAGCTGCCAAGAGCACTTTTTACTATGCGCACCCAACCAGAGTGACGGGAGGAGCACATTCCAGAAAACGTGCTCAGCTCGTCGAGAAAATGCGATTTAAGCAATAAAATTAAAAATGCACCCAAAACCTAAACCAAACGTTGCAGATGGTCATTTCTTCATGCGCAGTGGTCAACGCGGCACTCTCTAGCTGCCAAGTGCACTTTTTACTATGCGCACCCAACCAGAGTGACGGGAGGAGCACATTTCAGAAAACGTGCTCAGCTCGTCCAGACAATGCGATTTAAGCAATAAAATTAAAAATGCACCCAAAACCTAAACCAAACGTTGCAGGTGGTTATTTCTTCATGCGCAGTGGTCAACGCGGCACTCTCTAGCTGCCAAGAGCACTTTTTACTATGCGCACCCAACCAGAGTGACGGGAGGAGCGCATTTCAGAAAACGTGCTCAGCTCGTCGAGAAAATGCGATTTAAGCAATAAAATTAAAAATGCACCTAAAACCTAAACCAAAAGTTGCAGGTGGTTATTTCTTCATGCGCAGCAGTCAACACGGCACTCTCTAGCTGCCAAGAGCACTTTTTACTATGCGCACCCAACCAGAGTGACGGGAGGAGCACATTTCAGAAAACGTGCTCAGCTCGTCGAGAAAATGCGATTTAAGGAATAAAATCAAAAATGCACCCAAAACCTAAACCAAACGTTGCAGATGGTCATTTCTTCATGTGCAGTGGTCAACGCGGCACTCTCTAGCTGCCAAGAGCACTTTTTACTATGCACACCCAACCAGAGTGACGGGAGGAGCGCATTTCAGAAAACGTGCTCAGCTCGTCGAAAAAATGCGATTTAAGCAATAAAATTAAAAATGCACCCAAAACCTAAACCAAACGTTGCAGGTGTTTATTTCTTCATGCGCAGTGGTCAACGCGGCACTCTCTAGCTGCCAAGAGCACTTTTTACTATGCGCACCCAACCAGAGTGACGGGAGGAGCACATTTCAGAAAACGTGCTCAGCTCGTCGAGAAAATGCGATTTAAGCAATAAAATTAAAAATGCACCTAAAACCTAAACCAAACGCTGCAGATGGTCATTTCTTCATGCGCAGTGGTCAACGCGGCACTCTCTAGCTGCCAAGAGCACTTTTTACTATGCACACCCAACCAGAGTGACGGGAGGAGCGCATTCCAGAAAACGTGCTCAGCTCGTCGAGAAAATGCGATTTAAGCAATAAAATTAAAAATGCACCCAAAACCTAAACCAAACGTTGCAGATGGTAATTTCTTCATGTGCAGTGGTGAACGCGGCACTCTCTAGCTGCCAAGAGCACTTTTTACTATGCCCACCCAATCAGAGTGACAGGAGGAGCACATTTCAGAAAACGTGCTCAGCTCGTTGAGAAAATGCGATTTAAGCAATACAATTAAAAATGCACCCAAAACCTAAACCAAACGTTGCAGGTGGTTATTTCTTCATGCGCAGTGGTCAACGCGGCACTCTCTAGCTGCCAAGAGCACTTTTTACTATGCGCACCCAACCAGAGTGACGGGAGGAGCGCATTTCAGAAAACGTGCTCAGCTCGACGAGAAAATGCGATTTAAGCAATACAATTAAAAATGCACCTAAAACCTAAACCAAACGTTTCAGATGGCCATTTCTTCATGCGCAGTGGTCAACGCGGCACTCTCTAGCTGCCAAGAGCACTTTTTACTATGCGCACCCAACCAGAGTGACGGGAGGAGCACATTTCAGAAAACGTGCTCAGCTCGTCCAGACAATCCGATTTAAGCAATAAAATTAAAAATGCACCCAAAACCTAAACCAAACGTTGCAGGTGGTTATTTCTTCATGCGCAGTGGTCAACGTGGCACTCTCTAGCTGCCAAGAGCACTTTTTACTATGCGCACCCAACCAGAGTGACGGGAGGAGCACATTTCAGAAAACGTGCTCAGCTCGTCGAGAAAATGCGATTTAAGCAATAAAATTTAAAATGCACCTAAAACCTAAACCAAACGTTGCAGGTGGTTATTTCTTCATGCGCAGTGGTCAACGCGGCACTCTCTAGCTGCCAAGAGCACTTTTTACTATGCGCACCCAACCAGAGTGACGGGAGGAGCACATTCCAGAAAACGTGCTCAGCTCGTCGAGAAAATGCGATTTAAGCAATAAAATTAAAAATGCACCCAAAACCTAAACCAAACGTTGCAGATGGTCATTTCTTCATGTGCAGTGGTGAACGCGGCACTCTCTAGCTGCCAAGAGCACTTTTTACTATGCGCACCCAACCAGAGTGACAGGAGGAGCACATTTCAGAAAACGTGCTCAGCTCGTTGAGAAAATGCGATTTAAGCAATAAAATTAAAAATGCACCCAAAACCTAAACCAAACGTTGCAGGTGGTTATTTCTTCATGCGCAGTGGTCAACGCGGCACTCTCTAGCTGCCAAGAGCACTTTTTACTATGCGCACCCAACCAGAGTGACGGGAGGAGCGCATTTCAGAAAACGTGCTCAGCTCGACGAGAAAATGCGATTTAAGCAATAAAATTAAAAATGCACCCAAAACCTAAACCAAACGTTGCAGGTGGTTATTTCTTCATGCGCAGTGGTCAACGCGGCACTCTCTAGCTGCCAAGAGCACTTTTTACTATAGGCACCCAACCAGAGTGACGGGAGGAGCACGTTTCAGAAAACGTGCTCAGCTCGTCCAGAAAATGCGATTTAAGCAATAAAATTAAAAATGCACCTAAAACCTAAACCAAACGTTGCAGATGGTCATTTCTTCATGCGCAGTGGTCAACGCGGCACTCTCTAGCTGCCGAGCACTTTTTACTATGCGCACCCAACCAGAGTGACGGGAGGAGCACATTTCAGAAAACGTGCTCAGCTCGTCCAGACAATGCGATTTAAGCAATAAAATTAAAAATGCACCCAGAACCTAAACCAAACGTTGCAGGTGGTTATTTCTTCATGCGCAGTGGTCCACGCGGCACTCTCTAGCTGCCAAGAGCACTTTTTACTATGCGCACCCAACCAGAGTGACGGGAGGAGCGCATTTCAGAAAACGTGCTCAGCTCGTCGAGAAAATGCGATTTAAGCAATAAAATTAAAAATGCACCTAAAACCTAAACCAAAAGTTGCAGGTGGTTATTTCTTCATGCGCAGCAGTCAACACGCCACTCTCTAGCTGCCAAGAGCACTTTTTACTATGCGCACCCACCCAGAGTGACGGGAGGAGCACATTTCAGAAAACGTGCTCAGCTCGTCGAGAAAATGCGAGTTAAGCAATAAAAATAAAAATGCACCTAAAACCTAAACCAAAAGTTGCAGGTGGTTATTTCTTCATGCGCAGCAGTCAACACGGCACTCTCTAGCTGCCAAGAGCACTTTTTACTATGCGCACCCACCCAGAGTGACGGGAGGAGCACATTTCAGAAAACGTGCTCAGCTCGTCGAGAAAATGCGATTTAAGCAATAAAATTAAAAATGCACCTAAAACCTAAACCAAACGTTGCAGATGGTTATTTCTTCATGCGCAGTGGTCAACGCGGCACTCTCTAGCTGCCAAGAGCACTTTTTACTATGCGCACCCACCCAGAGTGACGGGAGGAGCACATTTCAGAAAACGTGCTCAGCTCGTCGAGAAAATGCGATTTAAGCAATAAAATTAAAAATGCACCTAAAATCTATACCAAACGTTGCAGGTGGTTATTTCTTCATATGCAGTGGTCAACGCGGCACTCTCTAGCTGCCAAGAGCACTTTTTACTATGCGCACCCAACCAGAGTGACGGGAGGAGCACATTCCAGAAAACGTGCTCAGCTCGTCGAGAAAATGCGATTTAAGCAATAAAATTAAAAATGCACCCAAAACCTAAACCAAACGTTGCAGATGGTCATTTCTTCATGCGCAGTGGTCAACGCGGCACTCTCTAGCTGCCAAGAGCACTTTTTACTATGCGCACCCAACCAGAGTGACGGGAGGAGCACATTTCAGAAAACGTGCTCAGCTCGTCGAGAAAATGCGATTTAGGCAATAAAATTAAAAATGCACCCAAAACCTAAACCAAACGTTGCAGGTGGTCATTTCTTCATGCGCAGTGGTCAACGCGGCACTCTCTAGCTGCCAAGAGCACTTTTTACTATGCACACCCAACCAGAGTGACGGGAGGAGCACATTTCAGAAAACGTGCTCAGCTCGTGGAGAAAAATGCGATTTAAGCAATAAAATTAAAAATGCACCTAAAACCTAAACCAAACGTTGCAGGTGGTTATTTCTTCGTGCGCAGCAGTCAACGCGGCACTCTCTAGCTGCCAAGAGCACTTTTTACTATGCGCACCCAACCAGAGTGACGGGAGGAGCACATTTCAGAAAACGTGCTCAGCTCGTCGAGTAAATGTGATTTAAGCAATAAAATTAAAAATGCACCCAAAACCTAAACCAAACGTTGCAGGTGGTTATTTCTTCATGCGCAGTGGTCAACGCGGCACTCTCTAGCTGCCAAGAGCACTTTTTACTATGCGCACCCAACCATAGTGACGGGAGGAGCACATTTCAGAAAACGTGCTCAGCTCGTCCAGAAAATGCGATTTAAGCAATACAATTAAAAATGCACCTAAAACCTAAACCAAACGTTGCAGGTGGTTATTTCTTCATGCGCAGTGGTCAACGCGGCACTCTCTAGCTGCCAAGAGCACTTTTTACTATGCGCACCCACCCAGAGTGACGGGAGGAGCACATTTCAGAAAACGTGCTCAGCTCGTCGAGAAAATGCGATTTAAGCAATAAAATTAAAAATGCACCTAAAATCTATACCAAACGTTGCAGGTGGTTATTTCTTCATATGCAGTGGTCAACGCGGCACTCTCTAGCTGCCAAGAGCACTTTTTACTATGCGCACCCAACCAGAGTGACGGGAGGAGCACATTCCAGAAAACGTGCTCAGCTCGTCGAGAAAATGCGATTTAAGCAATAAAATTAAAAATGCACCCAAAACCTAAACCAAACGTTGCAGATGGTCATTTCTTCATGCGCAGTGGTCAACGCGGCACTCTCTAGCTGCCAAGAGCACTTTTTACTATGCACACCCAACCAGAGTGATGGGAGGAGCGCATTTTAGAAAACGTGCTCAGCTCGACGAGAAAATGCAATTTAAGCAATAAAATTAAAAATGCACCCAAAACCTAAACCAAACGTTGCAGGTGGTTATTTCTTCATGCGCAGTGGTCAACGCGGCACTCTTTAGTTGCCAAGAACACTTTTTACTATGCGCACCCAACCAGAGTGACGGGGGGAGCACATTTCAGAAAACGTGCTCAGCTCGTCCAGAAAATGCGATTTAAGCAATAAAATTAAAAATGCACCTAAAACCTAAACCAAACGTTGCAGATGGTCATTTCTTCATGCGCAGTGGTCAACGCGGCACTCTCTAGCTGCCAAGAGCACTTTTTACTATGCACACCCAACCAGAGTGACGGGAGGAGCACATTTCAGAAAACGTGCTCAGCTCGTCCAGACAATGCGATTTAAGCAATAAAATTAAAAATGCACCCAAAACCTAAACCAAACTTTGCAGGTGGTTATTTCTTCATGCGCAGTGGTCAACGCGGCACTCTCTAGCTGCCAAGAGCACTTTTTACTATGCGCACCCAACCAGAGTGACGGGAGGAGCACATTTCAGAAAACGTGCTCAGCTCGTCGAGAAAATGCGATTTAAGCAATAAAATTAAAAATGCACCTAAAACCTAAACCAAACGCTGCAGATGGTCATTTCTTCATGCGCAGTGGTCAACGCGGCACTCTCTAGCTGCCAAGAACACTTTTTACTATACACACCCAACCAGAGTGACGGGAGGAGCACATTCCAGAAAACGTGCTCAGCTCGTCGAGAAAATGCGATTTAAGCAATAAAATTAAAAATGCACCCAAAACCTAAACCAAACGTTGCAGATGGTAATTTCTTCATGTGCAGTGGTCAACGCGGCACTCTCTAGCTGCCAAGAGCACTTTTTACTATGCACACCCAACCAGAGTGACGGGAGGAGCGCATTTCAGAAAACGTGCTCAGCTCGTCGAGAAAATGCGATTTAAGCAATAAAATTAAAAATGCACCCAAAACCTAAACCAAACGTTGCAGGTGGTTATTTCTTCATGTGCAGTGGTCAACGCGGCACTCTCTAGCTGCCAAGAGCACTTTTTACTATGCGCACCCAACCAGAGTGACGGGAGGAGCACATTTCAGAAAACGTGCTCAGCTCGTCGAGAAAATGCGATTTAAGCAATAAAATTAAAAATGCACCCAAAACCTAAACCAAACGTTGCAGGTGGTTATTTCTTCATATGCAGCAGTCAACGCGGCACTCTCTAGCTGCCAAGAGCACTTTTTACTATGCGCACCCAACCAGAGTGACGGGAGGAGCACATTTCAGAAAACGTGCTCAGCTCGTCGAGAAAATGCGATTTAAGCAATAAAATAAAAAATGCACCTAAAAACTAAACCAAACGTTGCAGGTGGATATTTCTTCATGCGCAGTGGTCAACGCGGCACTCTCTAGCTGCCAAGAGCACTTTTTACTATGCGCACCCGACCAGAGTGACGTGAGGAGCACATTTCAGAAAACGTGCTCGGCTCGTCGAGAAAATGCGATTTAAGCAATAACATTAAAAATGCATCTAAAACCTAAACCAAACGTTGCAGGTGGTTATTTCTTCATGCGCAGTGGTCAACGCGGCACTCTCTCGCTGCCAAGAGCACTTTTTACTATGCGCACCCAACCAGAGTGACGGGAGGAGCACATTTCAGAAAACGTGCTCAGCTCGTCGAGAAAATGAGATTTAAGCAATAAAATTAAAAATGCACCTAAAACCTAAACCAAACGTTGCAGGTGGTTATTTCTTCATATGCAGCAGTCAACGCGGCACTCTCTAGCTGCCAAGAGCACTTTTTACTATGCGCACCCAACCAGAGTGACGGGAGGAGCACATTTCAGAAAACGTGCTCAGCTCGTCGAGAAAATAAGATTTAAGCAATAAAATTAAAAATGCACCTAAAAACCTAAACCAAACGTTGCAGGTGGTTATTTCTTCATGCGCATTGGTCAACGCGGCACTCTCTAGCTGCCAAGAGCACTTTTTACTATGTGCACCCAACCAGAGTGACGGGAGGAGCACGTTTCAGAAAACGTGCTCAGCTCGTCGAGAAAATGCGATTTAAGCAATAAAATTAAAAATGCACCCAAAACCTAAACCAAACGTTGCAGATGGTCATTTCTTCATGCGCAGTGGTCAACGCGGCACTCTCTAGCTGCCAAGAGCACTTTTTACTATGCGCACCCAACCAGAGTGACGGGAGGAGCACATTTCAGAAAACGTGCTCATCTCGTCGAGAAAATGCGATTTAAGCAATAAAATTAAAAATGCACCCAAAACCTAAACCAAACGTTGCAGGTGGTTATTTCTTCATGCGCAGTGGTCAACGCGGCACTCTCTAGCTGCCAAGAGCACTTTTTACTATGCGCACCCAACCAGAGTGACGGGAGGAGCACATTTCAGAAAACGTTCTCAGCTCGTCGAGAAAATGCGATTTAAGCAATAAAATTAAAAATGCACCCACAACCTAAACCAAACGTTGCAGATGGTCATTTCTTCATGCGCAGTGGTCAACGCGGCACTCTCTAGCTGCCAAGAGCACTTTTTACTATGCGCACCCAACCAGAGTGACGGGAGGAGCACATTGCAGAAAACGTGCTCAGCTCGTCGAGAAAATGCGATTTAAGCAATAAAATTAAAAATGCACCTAAAACCCAAACCAAACGTTGCAGGTGGTTATTTCTTCATGCGCAGTGGTCAACGCGGCACTCTCTAGCTGCCAAGAGCAGTTTTTACGATGCACACCCAACCAGAGTGACGGGAGGAGCGCATTTCAGAAAACGTGCTCAGCTCGACGAGAAAATGCGATTTAAGCAATAAAATTAAAAATGCACCCAAAACCTAAACCAAACGTTGCAGGTGGTTATTTCTTCATGCGCAGTGGTCAACGCGGCACTCTCTAGCTGCCAAGAGCACTTTTTACTATGCGCACCCAACCAGAGTGACGGGAGGAGCACATTTCAGAAAACGTGCTCAGCTCGTCGAGAAAATGCGATTTAAGCAATAAAATTAAAAATGCACCTAAAACCTAAACCAAACGTTGCAGGTAGTTATTTCTTCGTGCGCAGCAGTCAACGCGGCACTCTCTAGCTGCCAAGAGCACTTTTTACTATGCGCACCCAACCAGAGTGACGGGAGGAGCACATTTCAGAAAACGTGCTCAGCTCGTCGAGAAAATGCGATTTAAGCAATAAAATTAAAAATGCACCCAAAACCTAAACCAAACGTTGCAGGTGGTTATTTCTTCATGCGCAGTGGTCAACGCGGCACTCTCTAGCTGCCAAGAGCACTTTTTACTATGCACACCCAACCAGAGTGACGGGAGGAGCACATTTCAGAAAACGTACTCAGCTCGTCCAGACAATGCGATTTAAGCAATAAAATTAAAAATGCACCCAAAACCTAAACCAAACGTTGCAGGTGGTTATTTCTTCATGCGCAGTGGTCAACGCGGCACTCTCTAGCTGCCAAGAGCACTTTTTACTATGCGCACCCAACCAGAGTGACGGGAGGAGCGCATTTCAGAAAACGTGCTCAGCTCGTCGAGAAAATGCGATTTAAGCAATAAAATTAAAAATGCACCTAAAACCTAAACCAAAAGTTGCAAGTGGTTATTTCTTCATGCGCAGCAGTCAACGCGGCACTCTCTAGCTGCCAAGAGCACTTTTTACTATGCGCACCCAACCAGAGTGACGGGAGGAGCACATTCCAGAAAACGTGCTCAGCTCGTCGAGAAAATGGGATTTAAGCAATAAAATTAAAAATGCACCCAAAACCTAAACCAGACGTTGCAGATGGTCATTTCTTCATGCGCTGTGGTCAACGCGGCACTCTCTAGCTGCCAAGAGCACTTTTTACGATGCGCACCCAACCAGAGTGACGGGAGGAGCTCATTTCAGAAAACGTGCTCAGCTCGTTGAAAAAATGCGATTTAAGCAATGAAATTAAAAATGCACCCAAAACCTAAACCAAACGTTGCAGGTGGTTATTTCTTCATGCGCAGTGGTCAACGCGGCACTCTCTAGCTGCCAAGAGCACTTTTTACTATGCGCACCCAACCAGAGTGACGGGAGGAGCACATTTCAGAAAACGTGCTCAGCTCGTCGAGAAAATGCGATTTAAGCAATAAAATTAAAAATGCACCTAAAACCTAAACCAAACGTTGCAGGTGGTTATTTCTTCATGCGCAGCAGTCAACGCGGCACTCTCGAGCTGCCAAGAGCACTTTTTACTATGCGCACCCAACCAGAGTGACGGGAGGAGCACATTTCAGAAAACGTGCTCAGCTCGTCGAGAAAATGCGATTTAAGCAATAAAATTAAAAATGCACCTAAAACCTAAACCAAACGTTGTAGGTGGTTATTTCTTCATATGCAGCAGTCAACGCGGCACTCTCTAGCTGCCAAGAGCACTTTTTACTATGCGCACCCAACCAGAGTGACGGGAGGAGCACATTTCAGAAAACGTGCTCAGCTCGTCGAGAAAATGCGATTTAAGCAATAAAATTAAAAATGCACCTAAATACCTAAACCAAACGTTGCAGGTGGTTATTTCTTCATACGCATTGGTCAACGCGGCACTCTCTAGCTGCCAAGAGCAATTTTTACTATGTGCACCCAACCAGAGTGACGTGAGGAGCACATTTCAGAAAACGTGCTCAACTCGTCGAGAAAATGCGATTTAAGCAATAAAATTAAAAATGCACCGAAAACCGAAACCAAACGTTGCAGATGGTCATTTCTTCATGCGCAGTGGTCAACGCGGCACTCTCTAGCTGCCAAGAGCACTTTTTACTATGCACACCCAACCAGAGTGACGGGAGGAGCACATTTCAGAAAACGTGCTCAGCTCGTCGAGAAAATGCGATTTAAGCAATAAAATTAAAAATGCACCCAAAACATTAAACCAAACGTTGCAGGTGGTTATTTCTTCATGCGCAGTGGTCAACGCGGCACTCTCTAGCTGCCAAGAGCATTTTTTACTATGCGCACCCAACCAGAGTGACGGGAGGAGCACATTTCAGAAAACGTGCTCAGCTCGTCGAGAAAATGCGATTTAAGCAATAAAATTAAAAATGCACCTGTAACCTAAACCAAACGTTGCAGGTGGTTATTTCTTCATGTGCAGTGGTCAACGCGGCACTCTCTAGCTGCCAAGAGCACTTTTTACTATGCACACCCAACCAGAGTGACGGGAGGAGCGCTTTTCAGAAAACGTGCTCAGCTCGACGAGAAAATGCGATTTAAGCAATGAAATTAAAAATGCACCCAAAACCTAAACCAAACGTTGCAGGTGGTTATTTCTTCATGCGCAGTGGTCAACGCGGCACTCTCTAGCTGCCAACAGCACTTTTTACTATGCGCACCCAACCAGAGTGACGGGAGGAGCACATTTCAGAAAACGTGCTCAGCTCGTCGAGAAAATGCGATTTAAGCAATTAAATTAAAAATGCACCTAAAACCTAAACCAAAAGTTGCAGGTGGTTATTTCTTCATGCGCAGCAGTCAACACGGCACTCTCTAGCTGCCAAGAGCACTTTTTACTATGCGCACCCAACCAGAGTGACGGGAGGAGCACATTTCAGAAAACGTGCTCAGCTCGTCCAGAAAATGCGATTTAAGCAATAAAATTAAAAATGCACCTAAAACCTAAACCAAACGTTGCAGATGGTCATTTCTTCATGCGCAGTGGTCAACGCGGCACTCTCTAGCTGCCAAGAGCACTTTTTACTATGCACACCCAACCAGAGTGACGGGAGGAGCACATTTCAGAAAACGTGCTCAGCTCGTCCAGACAATGCAATTTAAGCAATAAAATTAAAAATGCACCCAAAACCTAAACCAAACGTTGCAGGTGGTTATTTCTTCATGCGCAGTGGTCAACGCGGCACTCTCTATCTGCCAAGAGCACTTTTTACTATGCGACCCCAACCAGAGTGACGGGAGGAGCGCATTTCAGAAAACGTGCTCAGCTCGTCGAGAAAATGCGATTTAAGCAATAAAATTAAAAATGCACCTAAAACCTAAACCAAAAGTTGCAGGTGGTTATTTCTTCATGCGCAGCAGTCAAAACGGCACTCTCTAGCTGCCAAGAGCACATTTTACTATGCGCACCCAACCAGAGTGACGGGAGGAGCACATTTCAGAAAACGTGCTCAGCTCGTCGAGAAAATGCGATTTAAGCAATAAAATTAAAAATGCACCCAAAACCTAAACCAAACGTTGCAGATGGTCATTTCTTCATGTGCAGTGATCAACGCGGCACTCTCTAGCTGCCAAGAGCACTTTTTACGATGCACACCCAACCAGAGTGACGGGAGGAGCACATTCCAGAAAACGTGCTCAGCTCGTCGAGAAAATGCGATTTAAGCAATAAAATTAAAAATGCACCTAAAACCTAAACCAAACGTTGCAGGTGGTTATTTCTTCATGCGCAGCAGTCAACGCGGCACTCTCGAGCTGCCAAGAGCACTTTTTACTATGCGCACCCAACCAGAGTGACGGGAGGAGCACATTTCAGAAAACGTGCTCAGCTCGTCGAGAAAATGCGATTTAAGCAATAAAATTAAAAATGCACCTAAAACCTAAACCAAACGTTGTAGGTGGTTATTTCTTCATATGCAGCAGTCAACGCGGCACTCTCTAGCTGCCAAGAGCACTTTTTACTATGCGCACCCAACCAGAGTGACGGGAGGAGCACATTTCAGAAAACGTGCTCAGCTCGTCGAGAAAATGCGATTTAAGCAATAAAATTAAAAATGCACCTAAAAACCTAAACCAAACGTTGCAGGTGGTTATTTCTTCATACGCATTGGTCAACGCGGCACTCTCTAGCTGCCAAGAGCACTTTTTACTATGTGCACCCAACCAGAGTGACGTGAGGAGCACATTTCAGAAAACGTGCTCAACTCGTCCAGAAAATGCGATTTAAGCAATAAAATTAAAAATGCACCGAAAACCGAAACCAAACGTTGCAGATGGTCATTTCTTCATGCGCAGTGGTCAACGCGGCACTCTCTAGCTGCCAAGAGCACTTTTTACTATGCACACCCAACCAGAGTGACGGGAGGAGCACATTTCAGAAAACGTGCTCAGCTCGTCGAGAAAATGCGATTTAAGCAATAAAATTAAAAATGCACCCAAAACATTAAACCAAACGTTGCAGGTGGTTATTTCTTCATGCGCAGTGGTCAACGCGGCACTCTCTAGCTGCCAAGAGCATTTTTTACTATGCGCACCCAACCAGAGTGACGGGAGGAGCACATTTCAGAAAACGTGCTCAGCTCGTCGAGAAAATGCGATTTAAGCAATAAAATTAAAAATGCACCTGTAACCTAAACCAAACGTTGCAGGTGGTTATTTCTTCATGTGCAGTGGTCAACGCGGCACTCTCTAGCTGCCAAGAGCACTTTTTACTATGCACACCCAACCAGAGTGACGGGAGGAGCGCTTTTCAGAAAACGTGCTCAGCTCGACGAGAAAATGCGATTTAAGCAATGAAATTAAAAATGCACCCAAAACCTAAACCAAACGTTGCAGGTGGTTATTTCTTCATGCGCAGTGGTCAACGCGGCACTCTCTAGCTGCCAACAGCACTTTTTACTATGCGCACCCAACCAGAGTGACGGGAGGAGCACATTTCAGAAAACGTGCTCAGCTCGTCGAGAAAATGCGATTTAAGCAATTAAATTAAAAATGCACCTAAAACCTAAACCAAAAGTTGCAGGTGGTTATTTCTTCATGCGCAGCAGTCAACACGGCACTCTCTAGCTGCCAAGAGCACTTTTTACTATGCGCACCCAACCAGAGTGACGGGAGGAGCACATTTCAGAAAACGTGCTCAGCTCGTCCAGAAAATGCGATTTAAGCAATAAAATTAAAAATGCACCTAAAACCTAAACCAAACGTTGCAGATGGTCATTTCTTCATGCGCAGTGGTCAACGCGGCACTCTCTAGCTGCCAAGAGCACTTTTTACTATGCACACCCAACCAGAGTGACGGGAGGAGCACATTTCAGAAAACGTGCTCAGCTCGTCCAGACAATGCAATTTAAGCAATAAAATTAAAAATGCACCCAAAACCTAAACCAAACGTTGCAGGTGGTTATTTCTTCATGCGCAGTGGTCAACGCGGCACTCTCTATCTGCCAAGAGCACTTTTTACTATGCGACCCCAACCAGAGTGACGGGAGGAGCGCATTTCAGAAAACGTGCTCAGCTCGTCGAGAAAATGCGATTTAAGCAATAAAATTAAAAATGCACCTAAAACCTAAACCAAAAGTTGCAGGTGGTTATTTCTTCATGCGCAGCAGTCAAAACGGCACTCTCTAGCTGCCAAGAGCACATTTTACTATGCGCACCCAACCAGAGTGACGGGAGGAGCACATTTCAGAAAACGTGCTCAGCTCGTCGAGAAAATGCGATTTAAGCAATAAAATTAAAAATGCACCCAAAACCTAAACCAAACGTTGCAGATGGTCATTTCTTCATGTGCAGTGATCAACGCGGCACTCTCTAGCTGCCAAGAGCACTTTTTACGATGCACACCCAACCAGAGTGACGGGAGGAGCGCATTTCAGAAAACGTGCTCAGCTCGTCGAGAAAATGCGATTTAAGCAATAAAATTAAAAATGCACCCAAAACCTAAACCAAACGTTGCAGGTGGTTATTTCTTAATGCGCAGTGGTCAAAGGCGGCACTCTCTAGCTGCCAAGAGCACTTTTTACTATTTGCACCCAACCAGAGTGACGGGAGGAGCACATTTCAGAAAACGTGCTCAGCTCGTCGAGCAAATGCGATTTAAGCAATAAAATTAAAAATGCACCTAAAACCTAAACCAAACGTTGCAGGTGGTTATTTCTTCGTGCGCAGCAGTCAATGCGGCACTCTCTAGCTGCCAAGAGCACTTTTTACTATGCGCACCCAACCAGAGTGACGGGAGGAGCACATTTCAGAAAACGTGCTCAGCTCGTCGAGAAAATGCGATTTAAGCAATAAAATTTAAAATGCACCTAAAACCTAAACCAAACGTTGCAGGTGGTTATTTCTTCATGCGCAGTGGTCAACGCGGCACTCTCTAGCTGCCAAGAGCACTTTTTACTATGCGCACCCAACCAGAGTGACGGGAGGAGCACATTCCAGAAAACGTGCTCAGCTCGTCGAGAAAATGCGATTTAAGCAATAAAATTAAAAATGCACCCAAAACCTAAACCAAACGTTGCAGATGGTCATTTCTTCATGTGCAGTGGTGAACGCGGCACTCTCTAGCTGCCAAGAGCACTTTTTACTATGCGCACCCAACCAGAGTGACAGGAGGAGCACATTTCAGAAAACGTGCTCAGCTCGTTGAGAAAATGCGATTTAAGCAATAAAATTAAAAATGCACCCAAAACCTAAACCAAACGTTGCAGGTGGTTATTTCTTCATGCGCAGTGGTCAACGCGGCACTCTCTAGCTGCCAAGAGCACTTTTTACTATGCGCACCCAACCAGAGTGACGGGAGGAGCGCATTTCAGAAAACGTGCTCAGCTCGACGAGAAAATGCGATTTAAGCAATAAAATTAAAAATGCACCCAAAACCTAAACCAAACGTTGCAGGTGGTTATTTCTTCATGCGCAGTGGTCAACGCGGCACTCTCTAGCTGCCAAGAGCACTTTTTACTATAGGCACCCAACCAGAGTGACGGGAGGAGCACGTTTCAGAAAACGTGCTCAGCTCGTCCAGAAAATGCGATTTAAGCAATAAAATTAAAAATGCACGTAAAACCTAAACCAAACGTTGCAGATGGTCATTTCTTCATGCGCAGTGGTCAACGCGGCACTCTCTAGCTGCCGAGCACTTTTTACTATGCGCACCCAACCAGAGTGACGGGAGGAGCACATTTCAGAAAACGTGCTCAGCTCGTCCAGACAATGCGATTTAAGCAATAAAATTAAAAATGCACCCAGAACCTAAACCAAACGTTGCAGGTGGTTATTTCTTCATGCGCAGTGGTCAACGCGGCACTCTCTAGCTGCCAAGAGCACTTTTTACTATGCGCACCCAACCAGAGTGACGGGAGGAGCGCATTTCAGAAAACGTGCTCAGCTCGTCGAGAAAATGCGATTTAAGCAATAAAATTAAAAATGCACCTAAAACCTAAACCAAAAGTTGCAGGTGGTTATTTCTTCATGCGCAGCAGTCAACACGCCACTCTCTAGCTGCCAAGAGCACTTTTTACTATGCGCACCCACCCAGAGTGACGGGAGGAGCACATTTCAGAAAACGTGCTCAGCTCGTCGAGAAAATGCGAGTTAAGCAATAAAAATAAAAATGCACCTAAAACCTAAACCAAAAGTTGCAGGTGGTTATTTCTTCATGCGCAGCAGTCAACACGGCACTCTCTAGCTGCCAAGAGCACTTTTTACTATGCGCACCCACCCAGAGTGACGGGAGGAGCACATTTCAGAAAACGTGCTCAGCTCGTCGAGAAAATGCGATTTAAGCAATAAAATTAAAAATGCACCTAAAATCTATACCAAACGTTGCAGGTGGTTATTTCTTCATATGCAGTGGTCAACGCGGCACTCTCTAGCTGCCAAGAGCACTTTTTACTATGCGCACCCAACCAGAGTGACGGGAGGAGCACATTCCAGAAAACGTGCTCAGCTCGTCGAGAAAATGCGATTTAAGCAATAAAATTAAAAATGCACCCAAAACCTAAACCAAACGTTGCAGATGGTCATTTCTTCATGCGCAGTGGTCAACGCGGCACTCTCTAGCTGCCAAGAGCACTTTTTACTATGCGCACCCAACCAGAGTGACGGGAGGAGCACATTTCAGAAAACGTGCTCAGCTCGTCGAGAAAATGCGATTTAGGCAATAAAATTAAAAATGCACCCAAAACCTAAACCAAACGTTGCAGGTGGTCATTTCTTCATGCGCAGTGGTCAACGCGGCACTCTCTAGCTGCCAAGAGCACTTTTTACTATGCACACCCAACCAGAGTGACGGGAGGAGCACATTTCAGAAAACGTGCTCAGCTCGTGGAGAAAAATGCGATTTAAGCAATAAAATTAAAAATGCACCTAAAACCTAAACCAAACGTTGCAGGTGGTTATTTCTTCGTGCGCAGCAGTCAACGCGGCACTCTCTAGCTGCCAAGAGCACTTTTTACTATGCGCACCCAACCAGAGTGACGGGAGGAGCACATTTCAGAAAACGTGCTCAGCTCGTCGAGTAAATGTGATTTAAGCAATAAAATTAAAAATGCACCCAAAACCTAAACCAAACGTTGCAGGTGGTTATTTCTTCATGCGCAGTGGTCAACGCGGCACTCTCTAGCTGCCAAGAGCACTTTTTACTATGCGCACCCAACCAGAGTGACGGGAGGAGCACATTTCAGAAAACGTGCTCAGCTCGTCCAGAAAATGCGATTTAAGCAATACAATTAAAAATGCACCTAAAACCTAAACCAAACGTTGCAGGTGGTTATTTCTTCATGCGCAGTGGTCAACGCGGCACTCTCTAGCTGCCAAGAGCACTTTTTACTATGCGCACCCACCCAGAGTGACGGGAGGAGCACATTTCAGAAAACGTGCTCAGCTCGTCGAGAAAATGCGATTTAAGCAATAAAATTAAAAATGCACCTAAAATCTATACCAAACGTTGCAGGTGGTTATTTCTTCATATGCAGTGGTCAACGCGGCACTCTCTAGCTGCCAAGAGCACTTTTTACTATGCGCACCCAACCAGAGTGACGGGAGGAGCACATTCCAGAAAACGTGCTCAGCTCGTCGAGAAAATGCGATTTAAGCAATAAAATTAAAAATGCACCCAAAACCTAAACCAAACGTTGCAGATGGTCATTTCTTCATGCGCAGTGGTCAACGCGGCACTCTCTAGCTGCCAAGAGCACTTTTTACTATGCACACCCAACCAGAGTGATGGGAGGAGCGCATTTTAGAAAACGTGCTCAGCTCGACGAGAAAATGCAATTTAAGCAATAAAATTAAAAATGCACCCAAAACCTAAACCAAACGTTGCAGGTGGTTATTTCTTCATGCGCAGTGGTCAACGCGGCACTCTTTAGTTGCCAAGAACACTTTTTACTATGCGCACCCAACCAGAGTGACGGGGGGAGCACATTTCAGAAAACGTGCTCAGCTCGTCCAGAAAATGCGATTTAAGCAATAAAATTAAAAATGCACCTAAAACCTAAACCAAACGTTGCAGATGGTCATTTCTTCATGCGCAGTGGTCAACGCGGCACTCTCTAGCTGCCAAGAGCACTTTTTACTATGCACACCCAACCAGAGTGACGGGAGGAGCACATTTCAGAAAACGTGCTCAGCTCGTCCAGACAATGCGATTTAAGCAATAAAATTAAAAATGCACCCAAAACCTAAACCAAACTTTGCAGGTGGTTATTTCTTCATGCGCAGTGGTCAACGCGGCACTCTCTAGCTGCCAAGAGCACTTTTTACTATGCGCACCCAACCAGAGTGACGGGAGGAGCACATTTCAGAAAACGTGCTCAGCTCGTCGAGAAAATGCGATTTAAGCAATAAAATTAAAAATGCACCTAAAACCTAAACCAAACGCTGCAGATGGTCATTTCTTCATGCGCAGTGGTCAACGCGGCACTCTCTAGCTGCCAAGAACACTTTTTACTATACACACCCAACCAGAGTGACGGGAGGAGCACATTCCAGAAAACGTGCTCAGCTCGTCGAGAAAATGCGATTTAAGCAATAAAATTAAAAATGCACCCAAAACCTAAACCAAACGTTGCAGATGGTAATTTCTTCATGTGCAGTGGTCAACGCGGCACTCTCTAGCTGCCAAGAGCACGTTTTACTATGCACACCCAACCAGAGTGACGGGAGGAGCGCATTTCAGAAAACGTGCTCAGCTCGTCGAGAAAATGCGATTTAAGCAATAAAATTAAAAATGCACCCAAAACCTAAACCAAACGTTGCAGGTGGTTATTTCTTCATGTGCAGTGGTCAACGCGGCACTCTCTAGCTGCCAAGAGCACTTTTTACTATGCGCACCCAACCAGAGTGACGGGAGGAGCACATTTCAGAAAACGTGCTCAGCTCGTCGAGAAAATGCGATTTAAGCAATAAAATTAAAAATGCACCCAAAACCTAAACCAAACGTTGCAGGTGGTTATTTCTTCATATGCAGCAGTCAACGCGGCACTCTCTAGCTGCCAAGAGCACTTTTTACTATGCGCACCCAACCAGAGTGACGGGAGGAGCACATTTCAGAAAACGTGCTCAGCTCGTCGAGAAAATGCGATTTAAGCAATAAAATTAAAAATGCACCTAAAACCTAAACCAAACGTTGCAGGTAGTTATTTCTTCGTGCGCAGCAGTCAACGCGGCACTCTCTAGCTGCCAAGAGCACTTTTTACTATGCGCACCCAACCAGAGTGACGGGAGGAGCACATTTCAGAAAACGTGCTCAGCTCGTCGAGTAAATGCGATTTAAGCAATAAAATTAAAAATGCACCCAAAACCTAAACCAAACGTTGCAGGTGGTTATTTCTACATGCGCAGTGGTCAACGCGGCACTCTCTAGCTGCCAAGAGCACTTTTTACTATGCGCACCCAACCAGAGTGACGGGAGGAGCACATTTCAGAAAACGTGCTCAGCTCGTCCAGAAAATGCGATTTAAGCAATAAAATTAAAAATGCACCTAAAACCTAAACCAAACGTTGCAGATGGTCATTTCTTCATGCGCAGTGGTCAACGCGGCACTCTCTAGCTGCCAAGAGCACTTTTTACTATGCACACCCAACCAGAGTGACGGGAGGAGCACATTTCAGAAAACGTACTCAGCTCGTCCAGACAATGCGATTTAAGCAATAAAATTAAAAATGCACCCAAAACCTAAACCAAACGTTGCAGGTGGTTATTTCTTCATGCGCAGTGGTCAACGCGGCACTCTCTAGCTGCCAAGAGCACTTTTTACTATGCGCACCCAACCAGAGTGACGGGAGGAGCGCATTTCAGAAAACGTGCTCAGCTCGTCGAGAAAATGCGATTTAAGCAATAAAATTAAAAATGCACCTAAAACCTAAACCAAAAGTTGCAAGTGGTTATTTCTTCATGCGCAGCAGTCAACGCGGCACTCTCTAGCTGCCAAGAGCACTTTTTACTATGCGCACCCAACCAGAGTGACGGGAGGAGCACATTCCAGAAAACGTGCTCAGCTCGTCGAGAAAATGGGATTTAAGCAATAAAATTAAAAATGCACCCAAAACCTAAACCAGACGTTGCAGATGGTCATTTCTTCATGCGCTGTGGTCAACGCGGCACTCTCTAGCTGCCAAGAGCACTTTTTACGATGCGCACCCAACCAGAGTGACGGGAGGAGCTCATTTCAGAAAACGTGCTCAGCTCGTTGAAAAAATGCGATTTAAGCAATGAAATTAAAAATGCACCCAAAACCTAAACCAAACGTTGCAGGTGGTTATTTCTTCATGCGCAGTGGTCAACGCGGCACTCTCTAGCTGCCAAGAGCACTTTTTACTATGCGCACCCAACCAGAGTGACGGGAGGAGCACATTTCAGAAAACGTGCTCAGCTCGTCGAGAAAATGCGATTTAAGCAATAAAATTAAAAATGCACCTAAAACCTAAACCAAACGTTGCAGGTGGTTATTTCTTCATGCGCAGCAGTCAACGCGGCACTCTCGAGCTGCCAAGAGCACTTTTTACTATGCGCACCCAACCAGAGTGACGGGAGGAGCACATTTCAGAAAACGTGCTCAGCTCGTCGAGAAAATGCGATTTAAGCAATAAAATTAAAAATGCACCTAAAACCTAAACCAAACGTTGTAGGTGGTTATTTCTTCATATGCAGCAGTCAACGCGGCACTCTCTAGCTGCCAAGAGCACTTTTTACTATGCGCACCCAACCAGAGTGACGGGAGGAGCACATTTCAGAAAACGTGCTCAGCTCGTCGAGAAAATGCGATTTAAGCAATAAAATTAAAAATGCACCTAAAAACCTAAACCAAACGTTGCAGGTGGTTATTTCTTCATACGCATTGGTCAACGCGGCACTCTCTAGCTGCCAAGAGCATTTTTTACTATGCGCACCCAACCAGAGTGACGGGAGGAGCACATTTCAGAAAACGTGCTCAGCTCGTCGAGAAAATGCGATTTAAGCAATAAAATTAAAAATGCACCTGTAACCTAAACCAAACGTTGCAGGTGGTTATTTCTTCATGTGCAGTGGTCAACGCGGCACTCTCTAGCTGCCAAGAGCACTTTTTACTATGCACACCCAACCAGAGTGACGGGAGGAGCGCTTTTCAGAAAACGTGCTCAGCTCGACGAGAAAATGCGATTTAAGCAATGAAATTAAAAATGCACCCAAAACCTAAACCAAACGTTGCAGGTGGTTATTTCTTCATGCGCAGTGGTCAACGCGGCACTCTCTAGCTGCCAACAGCACTTTTTACTATGCGCACCCAACCAGAGTGACGGGAGGAGCACATTTCAGAAAACGTGCTCAGCTCGTCGAGAAAATGCGATTTAAGCAATTAAATTAAAAATGCACCTAAAACCTAAACCAAAAGTTGCAGGTGGTTATTTCTTCATGCGCAGCAGTCAACACGGCACTCTCTAGCTGCCAAGAGCACTTTTTACTATGCGCACCCAACCAGAGTGACGGGAGGAGCACATTTCAGAAAACGTGCTCAGCTCGTCCAGAAAATGCGATTTAAGCAATAAAATTAAAAATGCACCTAAAACCTAAACCAAACGTTGCAGATGGTCATTTCTTCATGCGCAGTGGTCAACGCGGCACTCTCTAGCTGCCAAGAGCACTTTTTACTATGCACACCCAACCAGAGTGACGGGAGGAGCACATTTCAGAAAACGTGCTCAGCTCGTCCAGACAATGCAATTTAAGCAATAAAATTAAAAATGCACCCAAAACCTAAACCAAACGTTGCAGGTGGTTATTTCTTCATGCGCAGTGGTCAACGCGGCACTCTCTATCTGCCAAGAGCACTTTTTACTATGCGACCCCAACCAGAGTGACGGGAGGAGCGCATTTCAGAAAACGTGCTCAGCTCGTCGAGAAAATGCGATTTAAGCAATAAAATTAAAAATGCACCTAAAACCTAAACCAAAAGTTGCAGGTGGTTATTTCTTCATGCGCAGCAGTCAAAACGGCACTCTCTAGCTGCCAAGAGCACATTTTACTATGCGCACCCAACCAGAGTGACGGGAGGAGCACATTTCAGAAAACGTGCTCAGCTCGTCGAGAAAATGCGATTTAAGCAATAAAATTAAAAATGCACCCAAAACCTAAACCAAACGTTGCAGATGGTCATTTCTTCATGTGCAGTGATCAACGCGGCACTCTCTAGCTGCCAAGAGCACTTTTTACGATGCACACCCAACCAGAGTGACGGGAGGAGCGCATTTCAGAAAACGTGCTCAGCTCGTCGAGAAAATGCGATTTAAGCAATAAAATTAAAAATGCACCCAAAACCTAAACCAAACGTTGCAGGTGGTTATTTCTTAATGCGCAGTGGTCAAAGGCGGCACTCTCTAGCTGCCAAGAGCACTTTTTACTATTTGCACCCAACCAGAGTGACGGGAGGAGCACATTTCAGAAAACGTGCTCAGCTCGTCGAGCAAATGCGATTTAAGCAATAAAATTAAAAATGCACCTAAAACCTAAACCAAACGTTGCAGGTGGTTATTTCTTCGTGCGCAGCAGTCAATGCGGCACTCTCTAGCTGCCAAGAGCACTTTTTACTATGCGCACCCAACCAGAGTGACGGGAGGAGCACATTTCAGAAAACGTGCTCAGCTCGTCGAGTAAATGCAATTTAAGCAATAAAATTAAAAATGCACCCAAAACCTAAACCAAACGTTGCAGGTGGTTATTTCTTCATGCGCAGTGGTCAACGCGGCACTCTCTAGCTGCCAAGAGCACTTTTTACTATGCGCACCCAACCAGAGTGACGGGAGGAGCACATTTCAGAAAACGTGCTCAGCTCGTCCAGAAAATGCGATTTAAGCAATAAAATTAAAAATGCACCTAAAACCTAAACCAAACGTTGCAGATGGTCATTTCTTCATGCGCAGTGGTCAACGCGGCACTCTCTAGCTGCCAAGAGCACTTTTTACTATGCACACAAAACCAGAGTGACGGGAGGAGCACATTTCAGAAAACGTGCTCAGCTCGTCGAGAAAATGCGATTTAAGCAATAAAATTAAAAATGCACCCAAAACCTAAACCAAACGTTGCAGGTGGTTATTTCTTCGTGCGCAGCAGTCAACGCGGCACTCTCTAGCTGCCAAGAGCACTTTTTACTATGCGCACCCAACCAGAGTGACGGGAGGAGCACATTTCAGAAAACGTGCTCAGCTCGTCGAGTAAATGCAATTTAAGCAATAAAATTAAAAATGCACCCAAAACCTAAACCAAACGTTGCAGGTGGTTATTTCTTCATGCGCAGTGGTCAACGCGGCACTCTCTAGCTGCCAAGAGCACTTTTTACTATGCGCACCCAACCAGAGAGACGGGAGGAGCGCATTTCAGAAAACGTGCTCAGCTCGACGAGAAAATGCGATTTACGTAAGCAATAAAATTAAAAATGCACCCAAAACCTAAACCAAACGTTGCAGGTGGTTATTTCTTAATGCGCAGTGGTCAACGCGGCACTCTCTAGCTGCCAAGAGCACTTTTTACTATTCGCACCCAACCAGAGTGACGGGAGGAGCACATTTCAGAAAACGTGCTCAGCTCGTCGAGAAAATGCGATTTAAGCAATAAAATTAAAAATGCACCTAAAACCTAAACCAACCGTTGCAGGTGGTTATTTCTTCATGCGCAGCAGTCAACGCGGCACTCTCTAGCTGCCAAGAGCACTTTTTACTATGCGCACCCAACCAGAGTGACGGGAGGAGCACATTCCAGAAAACGTGCTCAGCTCGTCGAGAAAATGCGATTTAAGCAATAAAATTAAAAATGCACCCAAAACCTAAACCAAACGTTGCAGATGGTCATTTCTTCATGCGCAGTGGTCAACGCGGCACTCTCTAGCTGCCAAGAGCACTTTTTACGATGCGCACCCAACCAGAGTGACGGGAGGAGCTCATTTCAGAAAACGTGCTCAGCTCGTTGAAAAAATGCGATTTAAGCAATGAAATTAAAAATGCACCCAAAACCTAAACCAAACGTTGCAGGTGGTTATTTCTTCATGCGCAGTGGTCAACGCGGCACTCTCTAGCTTCCAACAGCACTTTTTACTATGCGCACCCAACCAGAGTGACGGGAGGAGCACATTTCAGAAAACGTGCTCAGCTCGTCGAGAAAATGCGATTTAAGCAATAAAATTAAAAATGCACCTAAAAACCTAAACCAAACGTTGCAGGTGGTTATTTCTTCATGCGCATTGGTCAACGCGGCACTCTCTAGCTGCCAAGAGCACTTATTACTATGTGCACCCAACCAGAGTGACGGGAGGAGCACATTTCAGAAAACGTGCTCAGCTCGTCGAGAAAATGCGATTTAAGCAATAAAAGTAAAAATGCACGCAAAACATTAAACCAAACGTTGCAGGTGGTTATTTCTTCATGCGCAGTGATCAACGCGGCACTCTCTAGCTGCCAAGAGCATTTTTTACTATGCGCACCCAACCAGAGTGACGGGAGGAGCACATTTCAGAAAACGTGCTCAGCTCGTCGAGAAAATGCGATTTAAGCAATAAAATTAAAAATGCACCTAAAACCTAAACCAAACGTTGCAGGTGGTTATTTCTTCATGCGCAGTGGTCAACGCGGCACTCTCTAGCTGCCAAGAGCACTTTTTACTATGCGCACCCAACCAGAGTGACGGGAGGAGCACATTTCAGAAAACGTGCTCAGCTCGTCGAGAAAATGCGATTTAAGCAATAAAATTAAAAATGCACCTAAAACCTAAACCAAACGCTGCAGATGGTCATTTCTTCATGCGCAGTGGTCAACGCGGCACTCTCTAGCTGCCAAGAGCACTTTTTACTATACACACCCAACCAGAGTGACGGGAGGAGCACATTCCAGAAAACGTGCTCAGCTCGTCGAGAAAATGCGATTTAAGCAATAAAATTAAAAATGCACCCAAAACCTAAACCAAACGTTGCAGATGGTCATTTCTTCATGTGCAGTGGTCAACGCGGCACTCTCTAGCTGCCAAGAGCACTTTTTACTATGCGCACCCAACCAGAGTGACGGGAGGAGCGCATTTCAGAAAACGTGCTCAGCTCGTCGAGAAAATGCGATTTAAGCAATGAAATTAAAAATGCACCCAAAACCTAAACCAAACGTTGCAGGTGGTTATTTCTTCATGCGCAGTGGTCAACGCGGCACTCTCTAGCTGCCAAGAGCACTTTTTACTATGCGCACCCAACCAGAGTGACGGGAGGAGCACATTTCAGAAAACGTGCTCAGCTCGTCGAGAAAATGCGATTTAAGCAATAAAATTAAAAATGCACCCAAAACATTAAACCAAACGTTGCAGGTGGTTATTTCTTCATGCGCAGTGGTCAACGCGGCACTCTCTAGCTGCCAAGAGCATTTTTTACTATGCGCACCCAACCAGAGTGACGTGAGGAGCACATTTCAGAAAACGTGCTCAACTCGTCGAGAAAATGCGATTTAAGCAATAAAATTAAAAATGCACCCAAAACCTAAACCAAACGTTGCAGGTGGTTATTTCTTCATGCGCAGTGGTCAACGCGGCACTCTTTAGCTGCCAAGAGCACTTTTTACTATGCGCACCCAACCAGAGGGACGGGAGGAGCGCATTTCAGAAAACGTGCTCAGCTCGACGAGAAAATGCGATTTAAGCAATAAAATTAAAAATGCACCCAAAACCTAAACCAAACGTTGCAGGTGGTTATTTCTTCATGCGCAGTGGTCAACGCGGCACTCTCTAGCTGCCAAGAGCACTTTTTACGTTGCACACCCAACCAGAGTGACGGGAGGAGCGCATTTCAGAAAACGTGCTCAGCTCGACGAGAAAATGCGATTTAAGCAATAAAATTAAAAATGCACCCAAAACCTAAACCAAACGTTGCAGGTGGTTATTTCTTCATGCGCAGTGGTCAACGCGGCACTCTCTAGCTGCCAAGAGCACTTTTTACTATGCGCACCCAACCAGAGTGACGGGAGGAGCACATTTCAGAAAACGTGCTCAGCTCGTCGAGAAAATGCGATTTAAGCAATAAAATTAAAAATGCACCCAAAACCTAAACCAAACGTTGCAGGTGGTTATTTCTTCATGCGCAGTGGTCAACGCGGCACTCTCTAGCTGCCAAGAGCACTTTTTACTATGCGCACCCAACCAGAGTGACGGGAGGAGCACATTTCAGAAAACGTGCTCAGCTCGTCGAGAAAATGCGATTTAAGCAATAAAATTAAAAATGCACCTAAAAACCTAAACCAAACGTTGCAGGTGGTTATTTCTTCATGCGCATTGGTCAACGCGGCACTCTCTAGCTGCCAAGAGCACTTTTTACTATGCGCACCCAACCAGAGTGACGGGAGGAGCACATTTCAGAAAACG